>NW_009733401.1:32156-79407 GCF_000703405.1 Apaloderma vittatum
ATGCCCCGGCCTTTCCCAGAGCACCTCTCACGGGGCTGCCGGCAAGGCCAGGTGGTGGTTGAGAAAAGACAGAGAGTGAGAGCAGAGCTCTTTCTTCATTCCTGTTTCTTCTGCTATGCTGTACGGGAGAAGAGAGGTGAACAGAAAAAGGTGCTGAAGGAGGAGAGTGTTTCCGTGGTGGGGTCTTCGTGGCGGAGGCAGCCCCGAGCAGGAGAGTGCTGCTGTGCCTGGGGCAGCAGGCTGATTACTGATCACACCTGGTGTGGTGTTTGGCCATTGCACACTTCATTAGCACTTGAGAAAGTTTAACATTAATTTGTTACTTATCCTCACATGTCATGTCATGGTTTTAATTTAATTAAGAGGCAAGTTTGTCTTTAGAATGTCTGCAGAAAGCCTTTTCTACCCATATCCTCTGGGCAGATCTTGGACATACATGTCATTTTTTGTTTCTACAGCTTCTTTTGTTAATTTTTTTATTTTAGCCTTTATTTTATTTTACGCTTTGACCTTTAAAAATGTATTTAATTTTATTTTATTTTTCAGACACCTCTTATTGAACCTCACATCCCACATCGTCCTACTAAAACCATTGCACAGGTAATAGGACATAGGTGTACTGTAGACCCAGGCCTCTAGACAAATGGAAATAGCTCCTGTTTCCAACAGTGTGATGCGTATCAGCTGAAGTGATGCATTCTGTTAGATGTGATAAGTATGTGAGACTTAAAAATCCCAAATATATAATACATTGCTCTGCAAAAGTGAGCATCTGTGCAAGGACTTGTAATTTAGGGAAAAGAGAACTTTTGTTTTGTTTTCAGAAGGCAGTACAGAGATTGTGGAAAGTTTAAAATCTGTATGTCTTGGTCCTTTTTTTTTTCTCCATAATCACCAAGGTTCCTTCAGAAAAGATCCTCAGAGCTGGAAAGATTTTGCGGAATACGATTCTGTCCCGAGCCCCTCACATGATAAGAGATCGTAAATACCATCTGAAGACTTACAGGTGTGTGAGCTGGTTGTATAGAGGTCTCTGAATTTTTATGCCTGCCATCCTCTGATTTGTGATTTATGCTTTACCATACTTGCAGGTCTCAAAAGGTCTGAAATTACTCTGTGATGCTATTTGAGTCTGGATGTTATGCGGTCTTTAATGGGCCCGATAAATCTTTTCTGAAGTAATTTGACTGGAAATTGAGTCCAGGATTGTGAACAGAGCATTCATATACAAAAACTCTTCCAAAGTTAATAGCATAGTTAGCTGGAATATTCTACGCAATATCAAGTTAAAATGTAGATTCTGTTCTCTTCATAGATCAGTAAGAGATAGTAGGAAAGTTCATTAACACATTATGTAGCTGTACTGATTGCTACAGTGGTGTTGCTCTGTGTGGAGTTCTGAAAATTCACCTGGTGAGAAATATTCCTTATGTAGATTTTCTGCTCTATTTAAATTATTTTTTGAACTGTATTGCCAAGCTTTCTTATCTTCCTGCTGGTGGCAGCACTGTCTTGCTGAAGTGGGAATAACAATGGCAGTTGTAGAATACACTGACTTCAAGGACTCTGCTGTTGGCTTCAGAAACAATCAATTTGTTTTAGTGTCTAATGTTTAAATCATACGCCTAATGCATTATTCAGAATATATTTAAATATAAATTGGTTTAAAATTTCTGGGTATGTCTTTTTCTAAATAGTAGATCAATATGTTGCTGAACTGCTTTTGGGATAAGTGCACTGACTTTCTATATTTCAGTCAGAAATGTATTTAATATAATGCAAAATACCTGGAGCTTGTGAGTTGGTCTGAGAATATACCATGATATGACATTGCTCATTGTTCTAGAAGAACAAAAGAGCATGTATGATAAATCAAAACTAATGCTGGTTGAAACAAATGCACCATTTTATCTTATACATAACTGGGAAAAACTCTTCTCTCCTTGGTTTTTTTAACTATGAAATGCCAAAATTTAGATTGGGTCCAGGTGAGGGAAAGTTTTGTCATCAAATAGGAATTTTAATTGGAAAAGCGCTATTTAAGCTAAATTTCAGCAATTTCTATATTATCCTTAGTCTCTGAAAGTGATGCATGAAGTATAGAGCCACGAGAGCCTGCCTAGAAGGCCTAGCCAGCTTCCTCTCCATTCTGTGTGTGATCAGTTCTAGATTTGTAGCTTTTTGATCACATCGCTTATTTGCTTCTGTCCTGCTGAGCTAAGGAGTGTTATGACAAAGAATTCTATTTGTCACAATGTGGCTTTTTTGCCTTTTTCCCCCTCTTTGGGTGTTCTCAGATACTTGAGGCCTGCTGTTGTCTGCCTCTGGGCCAGTCAGGAGCTGTGAGGTGACCAGCACCCAGCCTGAGAGCGCCTCACTGTAGGACCTACAAACTGACGTCCCCAAATACAGCGTGGCCAGAGCTTGGTTACAGATGGAGGAACATCTTCATAACACTCATTCTTTCTGTGGAGCCTCTTCTCATTAGCAAAGCTTTTACAGTGTCAGACAACTGTTATCATGCAGGATTCCAAAAAGTGTGACACTTTTGCTATCCCATGGTATACAGAGATTTCCTTTGAAGCCTGGGCTGGAGGTTGTTGCACCAGCGCAACAGATTTCGTACCAAGTAGCACAGGCTTGCTCTGATCTGCTGAACTTTGCCTTTCCCAAAATACTTGTTCTGCTGAGGTGATCCTCTCAAAACCAAACACCCTCACTGGTACTTCAAGCATGTACACATAGATGATGACATCATGTTTTCTGTAGGGAGATTTGACTAAGGTTATACAGCGTTTAAGATATCACTGTTTTTGGCAGACGCTGTGTGTGATCTCTCTCTTGGCTAGCTCCCTTTTCACTTTCTATTACTTGTCCTTTAGGCAATGCTGTGTGGGGACAGAACTAGTTGACTGGATGATGCAGCAAAGTCCTTGCGTCCATTCACGAACCCAGGCTGTTGGCATGTGGCAAGTATTGCTGGAAGAAGGTGTTCTTAACCATGGTAAGATAAAAAAATCAGCATCTTGACTAAAACATGGGAAGTGTGTGGCCTCAGTCCCTCTGTAGATGTTTTTCATGAAAAACAAAGGAATCATGCTCATAAGAAACTGCACAGAGCAACTTGTACATTCATGAGCACATGTGCAACACTCAGGCAGTATTACCTGAATCTTGCTACCAATATAAATTTTTAACTTCTGAGAATATCGAAAATTAAATGAACAATTTATAGTGCTAACTCTAATTATATTTAGGACTATACTGGTTGATGCTTACATTGCAAGAGCTGGATAACACTCAGGCCAAAACCAAGAGATTATCAAACACAAACTGATCTTTCTCAAAGATCTGCAGCATTTAGAGGTGAATGTGAGCAATTGTGTTTGTGTTTGGAATGATTTTCAGTGGATTTGGGAATGGTTCCCAAATTCAGCACTCCAAATATCCAAGTGCAGAGATCTGGGATTTTATGTTAGTTTTCTGAATCTATTTCACACTGACTTTCACTTTCCATTTGGCAGGATTTACCTGGTAATAGGATATTATAGCCCTCAAAGGGTAGCTTTCTAAACCAATATTAGTATTTGAAACTTTGCTTGTTCAGTTTTATTAAGTTCAGAAGAGCAACTCTATTACAGCACACTTCCATTTATCCTCTGTTGTACTTCCCATACCTCAGGGGGAAATTTCCACACGGAGAAGACATATTATTTCCACTGCTTCCTTACCCTAAGGGCTCTAGCTTTAATTCCTGCCAAATATTCCCTTGAACTCCCAGGGGCAAGCTGTTGCAAGCTCCATCACAGTATCCAACTCAACACATCACTCTGGCTTGCTTAGAACATCAAGGGTTTGTCCTTCACCATATCATAGCCTCTCTTTAGACTACCTTCTCGTGGTAGTCTTTGAATTCCATTTATTTCTTCCACCAGAACACAGATCAGTGAACTTGCCCCTGGGATTATATCTTGATGATGTACAATTTCTCATATATCAGAAAAAATTTAGATGCTTTTAGCCCTGTCTGAAACAAGTTGGACAAGATCTTAATGCTAGAGAATACTTCTTAGAAATTCATAATGTTAACTGTTTTCCCAGTGTGAATTGTTTTCTTAAATTAAGTGTTTTGAAACAAAACCAGATCTACTAAGAGAAAAAGCACACACATGCGGGCACACACACACTTAGGTCTACACACCCATAACATAAATATATATAGAAGCCTTTTGGAAAGTGTTTGTAGTACACAATTTAAAAATGGACCCTTTAAGTTACATAATTGGGACACATGTGAGCAAATAAAGATGTTTCATACTCTTGCAGTTTCTCTGTAGCTTTCTTTCCCTTCTTAACCAATATATCTGTGACATATACAATGCTACGCAGGTTTCTAAAAGGTTAACTTTCATCAGGAGAGCTTGGTGTTTTGTATGTTCTGTTGTTTTCAGTGGACCAGGAGCACCACTTTCAAGACAAATACTTGTTTTATCGATTTTTGGATGATGAGCGTGAAGATGCCCCTTTGCCAACTGAGGAAGAGAAAAAGGAATGTGATGAGGAGCTACAGGACACTATGCTTCTTCTGTCTCAGATTGGGCCAGATGCTCATATGAGGATGATTCTCAGAAAACCGTAAGCAGATCAATGGGTTAATATTATACATGGGCCTTCCTTGTGACACAGAAATAAGAGAAAAGTACATTTATTATCGGGTATCCTTTGGCCAGTTATTTCACTTCAATGCCAGTCTGTTCAACCTCTAAAGTTTTTAAGTGCGTATTAAGTCATTTCCAGTCCTTATTAGTGCCTCTAAGTTGAATTGTCAGGTGAGAATAGCCATCAAAGGCCATGAATGCCACCATACTCACCTTGAGGAAAATGCTGCATTATGAGTTTTTATTTCATTTCTGAGTATCCCCAAAAGTAAGTTGTAGGTAATAGAAAAAGCCTGCTCTGTTAACACTTTCTGTGTAGACGTGCCATTCAATTAACTATGCTGCTTTCTGTTACCGCGAGTGAGTAGAGTGGTAGGATGGCAGCACAGCAGGTACCTTTCAATTACAGTTGTCAGTGGCAGCCATTAATTAGATTCAACCTTGGTAGAACTTTATTGAATTAATATAGGCTGGACTTGGCCTGTTGTAGTTTGCTAGCAAGGTATGAAATCTGGCTCTGTGGGTTTATATGCCCATTCTTATTGTTATAAAATCAATACATTAAGAAAAAGAAAAGCTTTCTGTACTTAGGCCACAGAGGATGTCTGCCTAACCTTTTCATAGCTATCAGATCATGTGCTCTCACTCATCAGCTGGCTAACTGTCTTTTCATCAACACATTCTGGTCACACTGGAAACTGTGCTAAAGGCCCTTTTTACAGTTAGCTTTATAGTAACTTCAAAGAAACCAGCATAAACTCTGACACTCCGTTGAAAACAACCTCTTCGTTATGCAGGTAGTGTTTAGGGGCCGTTGAAGACATATTTTACTGCTAATTAAGCATACTGAGAATAATGAATTACTTAAGGTCATCTTTATTGGAGATTTACTTGTAAGGGTCAGTTCAAGAAAGGTACATTCACAGGGCTGGACTCCGCTGCCTGAGGCCGTGCAATGTTTGTCTTTGCTGTGGGATAGGAGGGCATTTTTTGTACTAAAAATGTTTTGAATCCACTTAACATAAGTGCTTGCTCCTGTTCCCTTTCCCTGCTCTATTCTTGTCCCTGTGTTGTCTGTTTAGGTCATAAGCTCCTTTAGAGGACACTTTTCCAAAAACTTGCTAAAAGCATTCAATTTCAGAAAGTGCTATCAAATACTTGTGCTTATAAAAATAGGTGGCACTGCCTCACAGCAAGAGTTTTGAAAGTATTAGAGGTCTAGTCAAACACAACCAAAGGAGCATTCACTCCCTGTCATGCAGAATACATGGACAACTCAGACTGGGAGCATGGTGCTTCCATAAACCCTTATGGTGTGAGGGAACTGAGGTGTTCTCTCCTCACAGAGATGTCCAGTTCATTCTCCACTGAGGAGTGAAAGAGGACTCCTTGCACTCATGAGCGGATGCCAGTTGTTAGGAGACTGGCAAGCAGTGCTACGTGTGCTGTGCCCCTGCCCTTGCCTCAGGCTGCCTGAGCAGTTGGCTCTTGGAGAATTGCCCCCTTGGGTTGCCGTGGGTTTTGGCTGCCTGCTACATTTGATTTCCATCCTGACTTTCAGAGCAGCCGGGGTAAGTTTACCCTGGTAGAACCGAAGTTGATTACCATCCACACTCCTTGCAGAGAGCTGAAAGGCTGGAATGATGCTGTGGAGAGGTACTGCTCTCTGCTCGGTGTCGTCACTTGCACAGCATCATCTGAAAGACTATTCACAGGAGATTTTTCATGCAATATAGAGAAGGGGAAAGAGGTTTTCTCAAGACTGACAGCCATCTGGCATCTTTCCATCCTGTAAGTGCTTATTTTTGTAGCCCTTTGCTCACAGAATGAAGCTTGTACTGCCAGGCACTATATTAACTGCTGTTCTAGTATTCAGTTTACATATGTTATGATTTTGTTAGTTGAAAAGCCATCCTGGGCTGAGCTGTAGCCAAGCTATTAAGATCTCCACGAATCCTCATAGTCCTGCTAGTTTTGACTAGACACTGTTAGAGTTGCCAGAAGTTCAAGGAATTGTCAGGGCTTCAGGGACAATCGTTCTAGCTGACCTGACCAGGACCCACAGTTTTCAAGCCAACACAGCTGCATTTTGTAATAGTCACCATTCCGGAGAGGTTGCAGAACTTCGATAATTACCCTGAAAGAAACAAGACAATATTCTTTGATGAGAAGATTACTTTGAAAATTTGATTGTATAATGAAGCTGTTGCTTTGAAAGGTACTTTTCTATTGTTCAAAATCTGAAAATCTCTAGCAAAAACTGTCACTTGTTTTGACAGCCGACTTAAAAAATTCTCTGTTTATTACATTAACTGCAGCATTTTAACTGTCAAACTGTGAAAGAGGGTTCTATAGTTTAAAAAACAGAATAGAGCTCAGGGAAATTTTTGGCAGGCTCTTGTTGCTATTGGGTGGGTTTTTTTTCCTTTGGAAACACATACACTGAATATGAAAATAGCTTTTTGTGAAGTAGCAAACACAGCTCTCTGCTCCTTATAATGCCCAGAGTGCAGGTGCAGACCTTGAGCAAGTCCCTGGAAAAAAAATATATAAAATTAACACAGCTCTTCCTTATAAGCATTTCAATCCTTCTGTAGGAAAATACATCCTGAAAACATTTTTATAGTTATTTTTGTTTGATTTGAATGGTGTTCAGATACAGCTAACTTGATGTTAAACCCTAATTAAGTAGGATGCTATAATACAAATCTAAACACAGTAATAACAGGAATCTTTAAAGGGAGAATGATATTCATCAGACAACAGTATTTAACTCAGATGGTGTTATGGGTTATATTCTTTTTTAATACTCTAGGCAACAGTCAGTATGACTGAAACAATAAATCTGTGTTGTTAGTCTTTGTCGCTTCACTCAGCAGATTTTCTTCTCAGTACGAAGAGTGTTTGATTCCCATGTGGTCAGTAATCAAATTTTAGTGCCACTTGCAGAAGTAAGCTCGACAGGTTGTGTTGAGGAGAGGAAGCTTCTTGAAGATTTTGTAAAAATTAAGCAAGCTATATTTATTCTCTTGTTCTTAAAATTTTTACTTAGAAATTCCACCCAGCTGTTAGCAGTAAGAATCATATTGAATTTCTCCATAAATCATAGAATCATAGACTAGTGACCTTTAAAAGTCCCTTCCATCTAGTCCAACACCCCAAAAGACTGAGCAACTGTGAATTAAGTTAACCATGAACTAAGTTCTGTAGCCTTTGATGGAGTTTCCTGCCAACAACATTTAATAAATAAAGTGTTTCCTGGGACAAGAAATGCAAATTATCTTTGCACATATCAGTTCACTTGTGATATTTATGAATATTAGACGTGGTAAATGGTATTAATAGAGTTAATCGAGGAGCACTGATTTAAGTATAAAGATTACGTAATTAGCTTTAACGCCACGGTAAGTGAACATATGTTCACTTTCAGACTCAGGCACAGGTAGTAGGTAAAACATCTCCTACATATTTTTTTCGATACTTGAAGTCAACATTTGTACTCTGGAAATACATGCTTATTTGATGTATAATCACAATGTTTGGAGTCTCTGATCTTTTCCCTTGTTCTTATTATCTGAGAATTTTCTGTTTAACTGTGTAATAATCAATGATGTTGCTTGTACCTACATTGTCTATCAGTGCAAAGTACTGTGTTATTGGCAAAGTCCTAGTCACAGAGAAGCTCAGTGTCTCTGACCTTGATAAAATCTCCAAACACTAAATAGTTTTTATTGATCACTTAATATTACCCGAGTTCTCCTGTGCATTAATGTGTAGCCTTGTTCTCTACCTATTCCATTTATTATCCTGTCTATTACCAGCTATTGCTGTTAGAACGTGTCCCCTGCAGAAACTAGGTCTTTACACAGCAGGATCCAACAAATCAACATCGGTGGGTCACCACACAGGTTTTATAGCAGTGGTGATGCCTAATATCTCTCCATGTGACATCTGCAGAGCAGGAGTAAAGACTGGGTACATCCACTATAGATTGTCAGTCTTCCCAATGTGCGAATGCAGGAGGCAAATGGACATACTGAAAAAGAAGAGTGTACCCTTTTGTCTTGGTAGAGCGTGGATGTAGTAAGACAACATCCTCTTATATTTTAATGCCACATAGAAATTTGTTAATTTGTTACACCGTGTTTTCCATTTTCCAAGACATGCCGGTTTTGCAAGCATGTAATAAAACTGAGGTCATTACTCCCTATGGGAAGTATTATGTTTTGAAAACCTTACCTTATGTTTCTTAAATCTCCAGTCAAAAGTAGCTAGTACTGGCTTAGCTGTATTCTGTACTTAATCAAGCTGCTGCTGCCCCACATCAATCACCAGGAATGGCAGCTTTATAATTTCAAGCTAGATTTAGAAAAAGAGTATTTTGAGTCACTAGAGGGCAGAGCAGCACCAAACGAGTTTCTGTTTCTCCCTCAACAGTTTGTTCCATTCTGCCTGAGAAAAGAATAATTTCATCCAAATGTTTTTTGTCTAAATTGGTCTTTAGTCTGGGTAATAATAAGAACATGTCGTTGATAAAGTTAAGAACAGATGGAAAAAATAGCTTGCTTAACAGTGAATATGTCAGTTGTCCTTTTGTTTTCTGTGAGTTCTTCAGTACTTCTTTCCTCCAAAAGAAGTCCCCATTAAGCTTCTTTTGCAAAACGATGCAATATAACTCCAGTGATGCGATTGCCAGGTGCTCCCTCTATATTTCTTTCTATGACTGATCCTCTAGATGCTAGAATCTCCTGTAATATTGACATTTTAGGAGGAAGACTTCTATCAGAAAAGTTCATTGTCTCACATTTGTTTTAGGGCTGTCCAAAAAGTCACCTGTGCTGTTAATTCATTTGTCGCCAGACATTGCAGGCAAGGTGTTGGAACTTTACGCCGGCCTGTTCTTAATGTGAGGACGTAAACCTTCTCCTTTGAATCTCCTGCCCTTGGGCTGGTCCTCCTGTATCCCATTTCCTCACATCTTAAATTTAACCTCTCCCTTGTTATGACTAGGTTGCTCTTTTCTTCTGTTCTTGGCCCTTTTATTTAATTACTTATATTCTCCTTTTTACAAATCTAAAACATATTATTTGAAAGGACTTAGTCTTATAAAAGTAACTTGGGATAATGCTTTAAAGGATTTCTTTTTCTGTGTGTGTGTATGTAACTCCAGTGTGCTGTCTGAAATGATATCACAGGAGAATTTATCCTTTTAGAAAATAAAGTTGTATTAGTGTGTAGACTACAGAAATGCATTTATTTCAGTCACAGTGGCAGCCTTTTTCCTTCATCAATGCATGCATTAACGGCAGCTTCTGGTATTTTTCAGTGAAAGAAGTTGGAACTACTGAGTGGTTCTTATTCGCCTTTGTGGCAAAACACCAGCACTGAGCATTAACTCTAAAGCAGTCATTTCCTGTCCTCCAAGGTGCACTGCTGCCTCTTGCAACTGGTTCGGCAGAAATTCACGCTCTCCTTTACAAACCGCTGCTGTCTGTTTGCTACAACTAATTAGGGCCACGTGTGAAAAATAATGCAGGTCCCACACTCAGGAGTCCTTTTGAAAGGAAGAGATCTTTATGTACCATTTCTGATTTATCTGACCGTTTTACATATAGAACACTTGATTTCATCAGGAAAGCTGCCTAATCAGCATCTCTTTAAGTTGGTTGCCATGGTTGCTGCTCAGTGTCATTTAGGTGGTTTCATAGCACTTCCATCCTTTGTGTGTTTCAGTCCTGCAGCCAGAACTGTCATTCAGTCCCTGTTTAGTGAGCATGTACCCTTCAGTAGACAGTACAGCAGCATTTTATGTTGTTTTGTCCTTTCCTGAAGTGTTTATTTGGGGCATTTATTGCATTTTGCTGTCCTTTCTAACTTCTTTCTGTAGGCCTGGCCAGAGAACTGTAGATGACTTAGAATTTATATATGAAGAACTTCTTCACATTAAGGCCTTATCTCATCTTTCTACCACAGTAAGTATGTTTTTAAAATATAACTCATCATCAGAAGAGAGGTTGAATTTCGACTTCTGGTTCCTTATTAGAAATGGAGCGTCTGTAATGTTTTCCATTTACACTTTCTATGCAAAGATGTTATTCCCACCTGTGAGTGCACCCAAGCCCTATGCAGATGTAGGTTGTCTTTTGGATTTCAGATGTGATTCTTCTAATGGGTTTCTGCACAGCCCCTACCTCACTAACTTGGCACAGGTGCCTCTGTCTGGGTCCATAGCTGAGTTTAAAATCAAATGCATGCAATCTGACCTGACACCTGGGACTGTGGCCTCACTGAATTTTGCAGAATACATGTCTGAGTTCTGAACTGTCTTTGGTTTGAACCAGTTAGGAGGAGGAATTAGTCCAGAGAGGCGCACTGTGCCATGCTGGCTGGCTGGTCACTGACTGAAGGAAGCCTCATCTTCTCTCTGAGTGGACAAGAACAGTGCAGAGAATCAAGAATAAATGAAATGGAGAAAATGCCTGGAGTAGAGAATGCAAATGTTTCAAGTCTTACCATCTTTTACACACTGTGTAGGCAACTGAAACAAACCTTTACCTGGTAGCAACAAGATGTGGGTGCTTTCAGAAAAAAAGAAGCCAGTCAGAAGGTAGACTTTTGTTTGACAGTAGCTTCTTTGGAAGCTCTTGCTATTTTCAGTGATTTTCAGCTAACTAGCACAGATGCAGCTAATTATGAAGCTGCATTACATGAAGATAGTACTCCATGCAAACATGTAACACCTGAGCAATGTTTTTCAGAAAGAACATGCATCCAGAGTTGTTAACTGAACTAAGAGGAGACAGCCAGGCAAAATCATGAAGTATCTCTAGGATGTAGGAGAAAGGTATTTAAAGAAAGACTTCTCTATGATCCAGAAATGTCCCTTTTAAAATCAAACAAAAGAAACTACCCAAGATAGACAGGTTCTGGGAAGGAGTGGAGAACACTCTTCATACTGCAGACATAACCCAGAACAAAAAAAGGAAACTACAACAAAACATAAAGTATTTCCAGCTCAGAAGAAATTCAGACTTGAGGTGAGAATCCATAGCAAGTAGCATATAGAACAAGTATGGCAAATGATGAAAGCTGCAAGAAATTCTTGGCATTTTGAAGAAGTGACGTTGATGCCATATTTTTACTGAGAATTTGGAAATGCCAGCCTATTACATGCAGCATGGACTAAAGCAGAGGAGAGGAACCATGGTGTGGTATGTTTATGCTCAGTGCCTTTAGGGTGTCAGGGCCTGAATTTGTCCACCCATCTTAGGAGGTGCAGCCACCAGACTCTCATCTGGATTGTGTTCAGACTTCCTCTCCAAGTTTTTATTCATGGCCTAAAAACTTTTTCAATTTAAAGAGTTGAGAGAATGATGTGAAAATACAACTAAATATATGTTGGAGGCTTTGATCTGTATTTGTCACAAGTTAAAAGATAGCTCTGAAACATGGATTGTCACCAGCTGAGATTGTCTGAAAACAGGAAATGCTTGGAAATAGGCCTCCAAGTCCTTGGAGACTTGTGATTGTACGGAAGAGATACATAAAGCATATAAAAAAACCCAGGATAATATGGGGTTCCCATTGCTGCTACTATTTTGTGAAACTCTGACAGTGTTTACAGTGAGAAAAAGTGCCAGGGAGAAAAGTTGCACCAGGGGAAGTTTAGATTGGATATTAGGAAAAACTTCTTCACCGAAAGGGTGGTGAAGCACGGGAATGGGTTTGCCAAAGGAGGTGGCAGAGTCACCATCCCTGGACGTGTTTAAAAAATGGTTGGATGTGACACTTCAGGAGGTGGTTTAGTGTTAGGGTGGTGCCGGGCTGTAGGTTGGACTTGATGATCTTAAAGGTTCTTTCCAAGCTTTATGATTCTATGATTCTAAAGAGTGTCTCACTAGCGGCAAGTTTTGCCTGGGAACCTCTCCGGTGGAGCGGGGCCTCAGCAGGTGCAGGTGGCCATGCCTCCCAGCTTGGCACAGCCCAAGTGGCCAGACTGATGTCAGTAAAGGGAAGGGCACTGATTTCTGAGGGAAGAACAGGATTACCGCAGAGCCCCATGGAGTACTTGACAATGGCTAGTTGTCTTCTGTAACAGATTAGCTGTCAGCACTGGAAATTTTCCATGATCTTAATATTAATTGTTAGTGATAGTTTCACATGTGTGTGTATGAAGAAGGATGCCCTTGTCTGAGCCACTTGGAGCTAGAGCACTTAGAAGCTCACGTTCTGTAAAGCCAGTCGTGGGCAATAGGACATCAAGGGAAGCAGACAGTTCGTTGTCTGACGGTGTGACTCTCAATGACTGCTGAACGGTGCAAAGGGAAGGAAAGCAGCAACTGGTGTATATTATGTGACTTCCTTTCACCGGGAAGAATAAGATACCTACAAAAACTGTAATTTCTCTCTCTTTATTTTAAGGTAAAGCGAGAATTAGCAGGTGTCCTGATTTTTGAATCACATCCCAAAGCAGGAACGGTCTGTAAGTAAATGGGGTCGTGTCAGATCTTCTCTCTCATCTATGGCATGAACGTTTAAATTCTTAATGTTTAAATGGCAAGAGCAAAATTTGTATGTATTCTTCAAACATGACTGGCACTCAGTGTTCAAAACCTGGGATCATAGGTGGTGGCCTCATTGCGGTAACAAAATAAATTCAATATCCGTGGTCGAATGTATGTATCACCTACAATTTAGGTATGTTTTTATCTAGAGTTTTGGATTGGACGAATTTCTATTTAAAATTTATTTTAGTATTATCCTTGTATTAAAAACATGTTGCTGCACAAAGTAAAGAATTTAGAATGTTAGATTGCTCAGACTTGTTTAAATTAAATGTCAAATTCACAGCTACTTGTGAATTGGATTAGAACATGGTGCCACGGGTGGGATCCAGATCTGTGTGCTGATTAGTAATTGATAACCTGACATCTATCAGTAAAGTTGTTGCAGTTGTCAAGGAAAATAAAAGCGATTTCCATATCAGTGTAAGAAGATAACTACTATATGGGTGTGGCTTTGTTGGTGGGGGTTTTTTTTAAAATGTGAAAGCAATTGCTTTTAAAATCATAGTATGCCTTTTCTCAAAGTAGACATTAATGTGACTGCAGTAGAGTTACCTTAAATTATATTGAGTGCAGAATGTGGCCCTTTTATGTTTTGAGCAACTAGATTCTCACCATAAAATCTTTTCTCTCTCTTGTAGTATTTAATCAGGGAGAAGAAGGTACTTCTTGGTACATTATCCTAAAGGGATCAGTAAACGTAGTCATTTATGGCAAGGTATTTTTTTCAGAAGCTTTTCTATATGATTTTTATTACTGAAATTTTGAGAGTAAACTTTGAAGGAATACAGTTTAATTTAGAGCAAAATTGCTTTGTCTGAGGAAATTAATATAATTTTATTAAGAAATGATCCAGTGGTTTCACTGATTATGCTTCCAGTTCGTTGCTGTATAATTTTGAGATATATTACACACTTTCTGAATATAATTCAGCAGAGTTACATCAGTATCTTTAGGACAAAGTCATTTGCTGGAATTTGGTGAATTGCCAGACTTCTGCCTCGTGGATTTCTGCCCTGTCCTTTTACCACCATATTCTCTGGCATCCGTTTGACCAACTTTTCTCACGCATGTCAGGCATGTCTGACAGAAGTATTGCTTTGTGGCTAGAGGTTCTCATGTTGGATAAACCCCATATAAATTTATGCCAGCTCTTCATTTTAGTTAATCTGTAGACTAAAAAGAATCTCATTTAAATTTCCTGGTTCTGAGAGAGATTTTGCAAGGCAAAAAATAGGACTTTTATACGCAGCAATCCCAAGTCTTTAAAAATCCCAACTTCCCTCTTGTTTTCTCATTCAGTGACTGAGAATCCTCCATTCTGAACACCAAGCACTCACCAAAATCTGGCATAGAGGCCCTGGTGCTAAGCCTGTTCCTAAGTAACCCAGATTTATCTCTTTTTTTACATCACTCAGCAGGCCAGGTACTCTGTTACTATCAGTGGGAGTAAATGGAGCACTGCTGATATACACTGAGTGAGGAAGAGGTGTTATATATTATTTCTGCAAACTTGATCTTATTTTTTAGGGCCTCTGTAAATAAAAACCAAACAACTCAACAACTTTCTGTCTTCAGCAGGGCTAGAAGAGTCCTTCGAGCTGAACGTAATTTCAGAGAACAAGCCAATTCTTTCTATTCTTGTCTTTCTTCAGTAATAGTAATAACCAGCTATCAAGTATTGTTTCCTAGTAATTATTTTGGATGTTGATTTCCTGCCAAATAGATTTGTTTTGGGATTTGATTGTGAAGTCCGGTGTTTGTACAAGGGCTTTCAATAGAATCCAGAGTAATGATGGGTTTCTGCATGTAAATGTTTTGCTCTGTGCAGGGTGTGGTATGTACTCTACATGAAGGAGATGATTTTGGCAAGTTAGCACTTGTGAATGATGCTCCCAGAGCAGCATCCATTGTTCTGCGTGAAGACAACTGCCACTTCCTGAGAGTAGACAAGGAGGACTTCAACAGGATCCTTAGGGTGAGAGTGGGAAGGGCCACCCCAACAGCATGATATCAGAACTTCCAATTTTTTCTAGAATCTCTCTTATTTCTATGCATATATTGATGTTGATAACCTTGTTTGAAATGTTCCTAAGTGCAGAACAGAGATGTGACAGTGTAGGAGATCAAGGAAATAATATTTTAATCATCTTTCCTCTTTTTCTGCTCAGCCACAAAAATGGGACCAAATGGAATTTTTTTCTTTTGCATTTCTGTGGTCTACTATTTGCCAAGTGCTCAGTTTTTCCTTATGCTATTCAGTATTTCTGGGTGATCTTCCAACCAAATATCGAATAAAATAAAATCACCCACTCTCCCAGATAGGTCAGTGTTGGGTACCTTAAACTCTATAGATTCAAGTGGAAAATTAAATAAGCTACAGGCAAATACACAGATGTCTTTATCAGAGAGTCCTAGATATTTATTTCCAGACTAATTTTAGTTATTCATGTCAGGGCCAACGTCTTCCAAAGTCCAGTTGTAATTCTGTAAATACAGGCTGTTCTGCAGTCATTCATAGTATGGGAAGTCAAAACTTGTATCATCCTGTATTCAAATGTATACGTGCCCAGTATGGCAGCAATAAAATCTGTCCAGACAGAGTACTGTGCTGGAAAATGGCATAAGATTGTGTTTACTGTACAAAAGGGAACGGGGATTCTATTGGCATAAGGTTGTGTTGGCCAGGGAGAGTAACAGCTTATTTAACTCTAGTCAATACCTCAAAGCAGATCAAAGTCCATGGTCTCACTGATTTTCATCTGTGTTGTTTGAGTGCACCTTATTTTTAATTCTTTTTTTCTTTTTCTTGTATGATCTGGTAGGAGAAAATGAAAAATTTACTGACAGTTTAGTGAGCTAAGACTTACTATTTTTAAGTGAAATTTTAATTATTTTTTTTAGAAAGAGAAGAGTCAGATTATAGATAATAATGTTCATCTCTAAGTGAGGAGAGAGATTACATTACATATGGAAAGTTGGGAGGGACCTCTGTTTTTTGGCAAGCCTTTTTTCCTTTGCCATAGCCAGAGATTATTCACATCGTTCTTGCTCAAGTCCCGCCCGCAATTCTCTGCCTCTTCCCCCAGTGCCAGTGCTTCCCTCTTCATTCTGCCTGTGAGAAAAGCAGAATAAAGATAGATAAATACAGGAGCAAAGAACGAAGGCCAGATTCTTTTGTGTTTGAAAGTCATGTACTTATTCAGAGTACCTAATCAGCCAAATTGGTTGCAATTACTCTATTAAAAGTAACTTGTCTTGCAGGATGTGGAAGCAAATACAGTAAGACTCAAAGAACATGACCAAGATGTCTTGGTGTTGGAGAAGGTCCCAGCAGGAAACAGAGTTTCTAATCAAGGAAATTCACAGCCTCAGCACAAGTATGTTTTCATTCAGTAGTGCAAACGTCAGACACTGATTAACCTTTTCACATGGTATTATTATCCAAACAATAGCATATTCCCCTTTTCTATGGCAGAATGCAGTGCATATGGTTTTCTTTTTTTTTTAATCATCATCTGATCACATGCCCCATACTGGATAATACATCCATTTCCAGTAGCACACCAGCACTATGTCTTTACACAATAATTCTCTAAGGATCTCACCATAAATACTTATCTCATGTAATAGCTTCTAAATAGACTACACATGGAGAGTGCTGACACCCGATTAAGTGGAGCTACTGTGTAAAAGACGTGAAGAAAGTACGTTGTTTTTTGGTTAAGTACATATATTTTCATCTTGAATTTTGAGCTCTGGATTCAAATAAGAGTTTGCTAGGTATGATTTATGTAGAAAACGAAGATCTCATGCAATGAAAGTAACACAGCTTATCTTACAGAATACATTTGCACTATAATAACAATATTCATTATATTTTCCTTCTTACTGAAAGGGAAAAAGTACAATTCTGTTTGGATACTACTGTGATAAGAGTAGAGTGAGGCTATTACCATTCCAAATGTTGGTAAAACCCCTAAAGGCTTTGTAAATGTGTTATTTGCAAATGGAAGCACAATTTCCGTCAGAAATGCTTGAACAACTCCAACAAAATAAGCACCAAGAGGCTTTGAGCCCTTTGCCCTGGACCGTACTTTTTCTCAAAGAAAGAGCTAATATAATATGAGATATTTTGGGTGCAGTTTTTATCTGATCTGGAATTTCATACACCTATTTTTTCTGCATAACCGCATATAAAGATTTGTGGAGATCTCTGATGGATTGAATAAACCATTCCTTGTACTTCGTGTAGACACTTCACATGTTTCAGAAACTGCCATTTCATCTTTTACTTGATCTATTAGAAAACCAAACTATGCTGCCAGGAAAATATGTACTCTCACAACAAATTTCCTTGTCTAAATAATAGGAACTTGAGTGCAGCAAGTGGTTTACATCAACTGTTGCAATGCACAGCAACTCGATCCTAGATTTAAACCCATTTTCTAGGGACTGATAGATTTTTCATGCTTTCAGAAGTGACAGCCTCATTTAAGCATATTTTAAATGCTGCCTTCCTTGCAAACTCTTTGTCCAAGCATTATTTTTATTATTTAACATTTACTTGTTCAGAATTTGATAAAAATTAGCTAGAGACATTTATGGTCCCTCGTTAAGTTAGGCTATATTTTAGAGCTTACTTTCCAGGAATGTGTTTAGGTAAAGCTCAGTTTCATTTCTGTAAATATTTTATGCATTTGGCCAGTTTTTAAGTACTATCCGTGTGCCATCAAGGTGGAGTTTGCTGATAACAATGACCAATAGACAAGCGATACAGAAGAGGAAGCTACCTTGAAAGTTCACTGTCTTCTTTTCACTAGATTTCTTTGTAAATGGTGTGTTGCCAATGTCTTTTTGTTTAAAGTCTTTCAAAGTGATTTCACTAATTTTTAAGATGTTTTTCTTTTATTAGTAAATAGAGTATGTGACTACATTTATGCTGAGTAGTCCAAATCAAAGTTACTGCTATGTTCTGATTTCCAGAATGTGTTACTGAAATGTGTTAGGTGAGTGTTCAGTACTTCTGAAAAATAACTGTGCCCGAAAGAGAAGCTTAACAGCGACCTCTTCTTAGAGGCTTACTCCTTTGCCCCAAATTGAGTAGCTTACATCTTTAATATCTCTTCTGTTGAGCTGCCCTTTGGTTAGTGAAGGAGGTATGCAGCATTTGCATCCCAAACTTGTTCCCTGAGATATGCAGTCAACCAAGAAACTCATTTTCTTCATCTTACACTTGGGGAGAACTTCACTTCGGGAGCAGAGCCTCTCAGTTGCAGTTCGGTTTCTGCTGCCTCCTCTCCTGAGGACGCACAGCTCCTGTGCAGTTCCCCAAGCCAAGCTTTCAAGCAGCGACAGTTTCGCTTCGAAGGACTGGCTCTGAAGTTCTCACTCCCAAGATCTAACTCTTTATGGGTGATCACACTCGTGCGGGATGAATTCAGCAGCCCTGCAAGTCGCTTCACTGTTCATTTTTGCTTTCATATTCAGAGTATAGCAACCTGTGATTTCTCTGCTTCACTCACTTAGATACTTGGTTAGTATCTCTGTGAGAATGTGCACTGGCTTAACAAGTGTTTGTGTTCTTGGGACATCAATACAGTTTTTCCAAAGGGGTTGGCAGGTAAAAGAACTGTGACGGTCAGCGCTCAAAGTGAGGAGGAGCTCCCAGGAGCTCAGCTCCACCACTTATTTCTCAGCAGGAGCAGAGTATCTTCACTTCTCGGGGTTTTTTCTTTCTTTCTTTTTTTTTAAGTTTCATACTTTATCAGCTGGATTCAAAAAAAGAAAAAAAAAGGATGCAAAGATTGAAAGAATGGAGGGAAAGATAAAAAAAATCTGATCTGCAAAGAAAAAAAAGATGACAGGATGAGTTTAGCAATATCCTGTGATATTCTGCTGGTACTTAAATTCTTGACAGTATTTTTGCATTAGCAGAAGACAATTACTACTGCACTAGTTCTCTCATCTCTCTAAATTTACTCCAGGAATTGGTACAATCCTAAGTTTATCCACTTGAAAAACTTACTTAGTTCAGCTATCTAAGGCAGTGTACAAATTTGAAGATGCAATGTGTGGTTTCATTATCCATTCCCATCTCCTCAGTCCAGCCCCTGTCAGTGATGCTGAAGGAAATTGTTTCCTTGCTCTGACACTTCACTTGCACACCACTTCTCATTTCTTACTTACAGCAGTAAGTCTGTTAAGACCCTCTAATGACTGTGGATTGCTATCATTGCTGAGATATTTATTCTCAGTGAAGAAGCATTGCTGAGAGCACTTTCCCGGGTTTGCACCAGTGCAGCTCTGCTGACAGCAAAGTAACCGTGGTGGTGTTATACTGGAGTACTTGTGCAGGGAGGAGGGCCATCTGTCATCTTCCAGTCCCTGGGTGGGGTGGAGAAGGTATTGTTCCCATTTTACAGGGCAAAGCCAACAGAGATTGTGAGTAGTTTTGTTCTAAACCGCACAGAGTTTCTAGTCAGAGCAGGTATTTGTACTCTGGCACTCATCAGTCCTGGTCTTCTCACTGAGAACGCAACTGCTTTCTTGATCAGCTGTTTTGCCTGTGAGACACTGACTGCTCCTTTTGCTCCCTCAGGTATATTGTGATGTCAGGAACTCCAGAGAAAATTTTAGAACACTTTCTAGAAACTATGCGCCTTGAAGCAACTTTAAATGAAGCAACAGGTATCTACATGAAAAAGGCAGAGTTGCTGTTACTGCATAAATGGTCTTGCTGGGGGAACACCGCAAGGGTATGCTTTGAAAAGCAGCTACTGGTAGTTTTTCCGAGAGTAAGAGTATCCACTTCTCTGAAGTAACCCTGAGAAAACCTAGGAAATCTGGAATTCAAGACAACAATCCACTCCTCTTAGCCCATTCTACAATATTTGTACTTTTGGTTTAGATAGAACAGCAAAATCTCAAAAGCTGCCAGACCGCTAGTCAAGACTTTAATTAGACCCAACTGTAAGGCCAGGGCAGAGCCTGCATTACCACCCAATGATAATGGTAATCACATTTTTTATTCTGGATGTCACTTAATACTGTGAACTAGCTTGACACCTTCAGCTGTTGTATTATGCTAGCATAAGTATTCCAGAATTTTTATATCCACATCACATTTAAAATATCACAATTTAAATTACTTGTTTGTGATACTTTCCCATGTGCAGGGAGAGAAGAATTGTTCCTCAAAAGAGCAGAACTCAGCACACTATGGGCCAGGTCCCAAGAATGCAGGTTGCTGCAGCTGCACTTATTAGTCTGATTTTCATTAGTGTAAAGACAACAAAGAATTTATATCTAAGGATATAGATATATGCTGACTTAGTAAGTATTTTCATTTTTTAAAAAGAGTCAGGCAGAAAAAATTCCCTTTAATTATGATAAAGTAATGCAGAGACTTTTGTGTTAAGCTACATAATAATCACTTTAGCAAGTTCTTTTTACATTGCAGATGTCTCAGAAGTATATATTTGAAGGTGTTCTTAAATCCTGTTAATCTGTTACTGACCTCAGTATTGGACCTGTATAGTGGCCCGTAAATGGTGAAAGAATTGAAAGATTACAGAAATCCTTTTACAGTGTGTGTTTTAACTACTTTTAAGAATAAAAATGATCCTTTTCGTAGATACCTGTTTATTAGGATTACACACAAATGTTGTTTTCTAAGCTTGCAAGCACATAATCACAACTTTACTATTCATAGTGTGGACATATTATACATTTTTCTAAAATGAATTCTTTTAAAACTTCTCCCCAAAACATCCAATTACAAGATTAAACTTATGTCCAAATGGGATACAGAATGAGACAATTTACAAGCAAAGCTATTTTTAGGATATAGAAGCTCAGAGTGCTGGAAAATCAAAATTTTAGTTTATGCATTCATTTAGTTTAAGAACAGTTAAATCCACTTTGCTCTGGATATTACACAAAGAAAAAGTCACACCCTTTTGGGGAGAGTTTTGTCAATTTAGAGATATTTTCATGTATGAATTACAGTGGAAGCAATGATGTGATGTTGCATTACACAGTTATCTCACCATATTTCTTCTGACCTCCCTTGCTTGCAGGGTTTTTTAATGTTTCTCTTATCTCAAAACTTGCACTGTAGAAACATACCCCACGGTACTGTGTTTATTGTTTGTCATTGATACCATATAAGACTTGTATAGTTTAAAAGTAAAATAAGTAAAAAAATAAGAAGTAAAAAAACTTAATTCTGGCCTTTGCAGCCAGGCTTTAGAAATCCTTCTTTTTGTCACAAATACAAAGATAAGGCAAACTGGGATTTACACCAGCATTACCACAGACCTTTTTGACAGAAAAAAAATACAAAACAAAACAGAACATCATATTGTTCATACATGTTTTAATGTGAATGTAGCAGCTATGATACTTCTGAATCAAAATGGAACTAGAAATTTGACTGTCCATTAACCTCTTTTAGGCTTTCTGTTCCTTGCTAGGAAATCAGCAAAGAATGAAATGATTTGCCTTCTCCTATGAAGTCTATATGGAATGTGCTGTCTGGTATTGTAGTTCCCTAAAGCCAAATGCAGCAGCACTTCTTAGGTACCCAGGTGTGGTAGGCCCAACTCCTCTTATGCTAAGATCTATGCACTTGTAGAGAAATGTATCTTTGACAAAAGCAAATGTCTGTTAACAAAGTGCAATAAAATGCTTGCAGAAAAGAATAAAAGCTTTATATTTCAGCTCATATATTTTAATTTCCCATTTTCTTACTTAATGCCAACAAAGTACAGCAAGACTTATTATCTGCAGAGGGCTAATAAGATACTTTAGCTGAAAGAAAACTCATCCTTGTGATCCCTAAGCTATTTGCAGGGTTTAATTGGCTGTTATTTTTTCTTCTCTTTTCACAGACTCTGTTTTAAATGATTTTATTATGATGCACTGTGTTTTTATGCCAAATAGCCAGCTCTGCCCAGCCTTGATGGCACAATATCCTTTTGTAAGAGAAAAGTTACATCCCTTTAACAGTTATCCCTATGGGTGATGAGACTGAAGCTTCTCTCTCTGAAGAAGTACATCATGTTTATTGGAGGCTGAGCCTTGTGGGTGGGTTCTCAGTGTCTGACTAACAGCTGTCTGTGGGTCAACAACTCTGAAATGGGTGGCTTGTACCCGTGATGAGATACAGTCCCAGAGCATGAAAACTGTACCTTGCCTGTGCTGATTATGATTCCAAGGGAAAGAAATGTACTGTCCCTCTACCAGGTAAGTGAGATTACGCAAAGATTTGGATTACCTTTCCTGTGTCATTCCTGTCTTTCTTGGTTTTTTGCTGAACTACAGCATCTAGATTTCAGCTACGATTGTTGTGTTTTGGTGATTTCACTTTATAGATTGCAAGCTGCAAACCACCTCAAGCAAAAGGGTACCTAAACTAGCAGAATAATGAATAAGTAGTTCCTAGGTGCTGTCATAATAGTTATGAAGTAAAATATAAATTATAATATTGTCTATAGCAAGTGTTAACAAACTGCAAGAAACTTCAATTGCGTGTGAATACACAGGAGCTGAGAGCTTACAGTGGACAGCATTGAGAGCTGGAGGTGATTCTTGTACTGCCTGTGTACTTTAGAGAAACGTCTGTCAGTGAGTTACTGGCAGGCCATTTACTTTGAGGAGCTGCTGGGCACTGAGAGTTTTCCTTGTGCACAGTGACTTGAAGCTATCAAGTGACTGGCAGCATTAAATAAACATCTAGTGTTTTCAGTTTTACAGGATTCTGACAGGAGTATAATGACCTCAATTCCCTATTCATTTTTTTAGAATCAGATTGGTGTGAAAGTGTGCTTTCCTTGAAGCTGAGCGGGGTGAGTGACATCTGGGAAAGCTAATGCCCTGAAACCACAAAATAGAGCATCATGTCCTTGTCTCGCAAGCTTGAGAATCCATTTGTGTTAGTCCTAGCAAGGACAGTAATTGTTTTCAAAACCTTTGGACCCATAAAACTGGTCTGCAGAAAATTGTTTGTACACCTGAAGCAAACACATTTGCCAAAAGCATATAGTTTTGGATATCAAAAAGTATTCTGAATTACTGTTGCTGACAGCTTTGAGAGAGAAAGAAAAGGGCAGCATTTTTTGTGTTTCAGAGGTTTTTTTCTGATAATATCTAACTCGTATTATTAAATCAGTCCATTTGAGATTCAGGCTTGTCCATCCTCAGTTATAATAGTATACCTCTGATATCCAATAACTGGGAAAATCAGATGCATAAGGAAAATGTACCTCATTGTTTAAAGGGTGAAAGCTTTTCTGATTATCAAAGTGGTAGTGTCATTTCTGCATACATTTTCACTTGTGATGAAATCTGTTCTGAAGAGGAGGCTAAGGCTGTGGTCTAAAGTAGGTCATGGCAGGCATTGTGCTAATTCTTTTCAGAGGAGGAGGGTATCCCACTACTTTAGTGTCAGCTTTCCTTAGAGCTGAATTATTGTTTATTTGGTCCATTTTGAATATGAAAAATCTATGCTCTGCTGATTGTACCATTGAAATTTATTCTTAGAGCAAAATGTTTGCCGGTGTTGTTAGACTAAGGAGAGATCAGGTATGCTTACTGAAGAAATTAAAACAGAAAAAGAAGAAAGGTAATTCACTCAGAGACACTGTTTTTTCCTCCAGCTCCCAGTTTTGAAGCAATAGAAGTCTATTTTCCTATACCAGCTTAGAATCGTAGAATCATAGAACAGTTTTGGTTGGAAGAGACCTTCAAGATCATCAAGTCCAACCTTTTCCTAGTCCTGTCAACACCATGAAACCACATCCCTCAGCACAACATCCACCCTTCTCTTAAACACCTCCAGGGATGGCGACTCAACCACCTCCCTGGGCAGCCTGTTCCAGTGCCTGACAACCCTTTCAGTAAAGAAATTCTTCCTAATATCCAACCTGAATCTCCCCTGTTACAACTTAAGGCCATTTTCCCTTGTCCTATCACTCTCTACTAGGGAGAACAGACCAACCCCTGCCTCACTGCAGTCTCCCGTCAGGTAGTTGTAGAGAGCGATAAGGTCTCCCCTCTGTTTCCTCTTCTCCAGGTTAAACAGCCCCAGATCCCTTAGCAGTTCCTCATACAACACATGCTCCAAATCCTTTACTGACTTGGTTGCCCGAGCTACTGTTTTAGCCATCAGCATGCAAATATGAGTAGAGCTAGACCACTGTTGTGCTTTACAGCAGCATTTTGTCATTTGTAAGGTCTTTAACCCTGAAAGGAATGGACAGGTGCATTGTTCTGGCTAAGTAACATAGTTGCTTGCTGTGGATTCAGTGCTTATACTGTCCCTTGGCACAGCACTCTCTTAGTCATTAAAGTATATGGATCTTGCAATACTAAAAAAAAACAAATCACATACTTCTGTTTTATAGGGAAGCAAAGAGCATATTCCCCTGTCCTGGATCAGGACATGAGTCCTGTGTGTTGGGCCAAGGCTTATTTCCCTTCTTCACAAAGATAGAAATGGACAAATTATCAGAGCCATGGCTTATCAGAGGGAGGCAGGACAAAGCCCAAAAGAAAACTTGAAATAGAGGACACTTCTAAAAGTGCAGGTGTGCATCTTTAAAGCAGCACTGTCTAAGTACTTAGGAAGTATAAACTGCTGTTTTGCTCTCTCTCAGTGACAATCCTTTAGCATGTTTCTGTATCAACCTCCTTTACCATCATGCCAGCAAAATAGTTTGCATTCTGCTGTAGCAGTGGGTGCTGATTTTGTACAGCTCCTGATATGGTTAACTCTTCCTGTGCAAAGAAGAACAGACTTCAGAACTGATTCTGTTTCCTAGCATATGCTAGGCATAATTAAATATATATATATATTGAACTTTAACCACGTTGGTGTTGATAAATATTTTACAGTTTTCTGGCCCTTGTTGCAAGTATACATGGTATTTTACTTCTAATTGCAGTCTGCAGTGAAACTGGATTCTGCAGGTCCCATAAAAATGGGAGAACCCTTCATTGACTTTCCCTGTGATAATGGTAAAAGAGTAATTAATGTAAATGAGCAGTAAAAATATAGACAAATTACCAGTGCCTGTGGTGAGTCGGTTAGTAAGAAAGTAAAAATACATGAAATAATTACGGTATTTGAAAGGTAAAAATGGCATGAGAAAAATGACTCAGTAGAATATTAAATTTTCTCCTTGAGACATCAGAGCAAATAGTTTACAATGTGTTATTTACTTCTTATGACCCTTTGATTTATGTGCTCCCATAAATGTACTGACATATTTCATTTTGTAGAAATTTTAAACCTTTCTGCAGATTTCTAAAAGCTTATGAGTCAAATGAGCACCCCAGGAACCCTGGTAGCATGTCAAATCTTCACAGGGCTTTTGGGTAGGAGGATCATTTGGAAAGTGTGAGTTAATAGATACTTTCTCCCATTATATTTTGTTAGAGAAATGTTTCTAAATGAAAAGCTTAAAATAAATATATTAGATAATTTTGATTTCTAATTATTAGTTTAAAATATTTTGTTAGAGCAATGAAAGGTATACCTTGAAAAGCTGCTGGACTCCTCTGGGTGAAACAATATTTTGATATTAAACATTGCTACATAATTGTGAATAATATTATTTGTGACAATCCAGAGTCAGAATTTTGGTATCTGTGAAGAAAAGTTGAAGATGTAGCTGCACTCATTCTGTGCTTATTCAGATCCAGCCATCAGTTTATTGGGAAACAGTTTAAATATATATGTTAACCTCTGATCAGTGAGAAGTAGGCACACAAATTTTCATATCCTGTTTCTGCTGAGGATTCTTCTTCATTTTCGCATAGGTTAAAGGCTGAAATTGCCTCCATTTATTGCCCGTTGTGCCTTTATTTTTTTCTTAGTTTCTTCCTTTCAATAAATGTTAGTTTTGGCCTTTTTGCTATTTGCGAATTTTGTAAGGTTGACATTTCACCATGAAAAAGGTCAATGCAATGTTTCTCAAATTTTCTTGTTGTTTATCACAAAATAACTATCACAAAGCATTGTGTCCCAAATGCGCTTTCTTTGACAGAGTGGAAACTTTTGCATTTTTGTATGTAAAAATGAGGCTACTATGTAATATATTATTTTAGTCCATGTCTCTATAGTCAGTCTAGGCTGTAACCTTCCAGGCCCTCCTGGTATAATGGGACTGAGGTTCACCCTGAGTTACAGTAACTTCTGAAAATAAAAGGAGTGACACTGGCAGTCCATTCCAGTGGTCTTCCTTACAAAAAGAAGGCTAGAATTGTAAATAAACACAAAGTGATATTCTTCTTTTTTTTTTAACTATCTCCAGGGAAGAACAAGGAGAAATATCCTTCTTCAGTCCTCATAGTTAATCCTCTTCTTTATTGTTCCAAGTGTCATTTCTGTTCTGCTCCCCTACAACAACTGTCTCTGTGGTGGGATTGTGATCATTCCCATGCTCTTTAGAGAATTCACTGTCTTTTTACTTTTTTGTATGAACGTGAAAGGTTCGCAAGTCTTTATGCTAGCAGCAGTCAGAAATCAAAAGTATATATTGGAAAGTTATGTTTGAACACCATGAAAATGGTTTGTTGGAAGTCAGTTATTTGTGAATTCATATGAATTTTGATATATTCAATCACTAAGCGTTTTCCTTGACACCATGGCACCTACCATGCCCAGCCTTCCCAGGGTACAGAGCAGGAGAAAATGGATTATGCCCTCAACAATAAAAGGCGAGTCATTCGACTGGTTCTGCAGTGGGCTGCTTTATATGGAGACTTACTACAAGAAGATGAAGCAGCAATGGCCTTTTTGGAGGTATAAAGGAATTGTTGTGTCATTGTACTGAAAAGCACCTACCAAGCAAGATAAGCTGAAAGCTTGTTCCTGGTTTGCAGAATTCTGTTAGGAAATGAAGTAGGTCATTTCAGAGTGCAAACTCATAACTGTTTTCTTGGGTTTAGATGCATATAGAATATGCACTACAACAGTACTTGAATCATTGTCAGCCTCCAGACCTCTGAAAATATCTACCGGAGCTGCAGACCCCTTTCAAAGCACTGCATGCGTAGATTGCTTTGTAGCAATAGATGAATTTGCTTCTTTTTAGTATTTTCTTGTGAATATTTCAGAGGCTCTACAGTTTGAACTGCTGGTGTTGTTTATGCCTGCCTGAGGTGTGCCAGGAAGGAGCTTGAGGGTTCTCACTCTGCAAAACCAAAAAACTTTTCCATTTGAATGAAAACTGTACTGTAGCTATTGAAACTTAAGATCTTTGTCTTCAGAACCCTTTGATGCCTTAAAATCGTTTAATTCCTCAGACACTGGTCTTAGTGGTAGGTGCCATATCTTGTATCCTCTAAGATAAGATGCATGGCCAGTGTCAAGTTAAGTCATCATGATTGCCATTGTTACTATGAATCATGTTTATGGAACACAATCCCATATGTTACTGACTGAATGGAAGTTCTTGCCCCAAAAAGCTTAAAACTGAATCTAAGGTTAAGAGCAGAGGGGAATAGAGAGGGGCCTGAAGTATGACAGACACGTAGCAAGTCCTCATGGGAAAGCTTTTCATGACAGACAAGCTTTGGAGACGGAAATAATGTCTTTCTGGAAGTTAAAGAACAATTAATAGTTGCAAGCACATAGATCTTTCTTTGGGTTGGTTTTATGTAGGTGTCTCAGGAAGAGGATTGAGTAGGGTTTAAAAGAGGGTGATATTGCAACTGACTGCAGTAGCTGAGGGTCAACAGCTCAGTACCAAATGAACCACTAGTGAGAGCAATGGGTAAAGAAAAGCTATCATGCCAGATTGTTTGTGAATCTCATAGTCTTTATCCTTGATAATCTGAAAACGAAGTTTTTGCACTAGTGACTTGTGGTTACGCAACGAGCTAAGGAGTGTCATCAGGCTTTGCTTCTGCATAAGTCGTGCTTTAAATCAGCTGGAGTTGAACAAGTAGAAATAATAGAGGGTTGGGCCCAACATGTGTTCCTCTATGTAGATTATCATTCTTTATAATCATTAAGCTATCAGATGTCATCTCATAATGCTCTATCTAGTTATTTAAAGACTATTCTGTATCATTTACAGGAATTTTACGTATCTGTATCAGATGATACTAGAATGATTGCAGCACTAAAGGAGCAACTTCCAGAGCTAGAGAAAATTGTAAAGCAAGTGTAAGCACAGGTTTTGATTCTTTCCTCCCTCTGTCCTTTTTCTCAGTAAATAGATGAAGAAAATCTATGGCTTATATATATTAAAGATCCATTCAATGAATGGCACTCAGTTAATACAAGACTAAATATTTACATGCACGCTTGTTTGGATGAATGGCTGTGGTCCTCTCTTTCCACATCATTCTTGCAAACATCAAACTCTCATTAGAAGTTTAACAGAAGGAATAAAAATCTACGTGCACACCTTTGAAAACTAAACTGAATGCTTATTTCATGCTTGCATGAACTTTGTATAGTATTTTCCCTACCTCAGTTATACATCAACTATGGTATCATCTATTTTTTTCGTATATGGAAACATGAATATGTTGATAATGTAGTTTGACAAGTGGTCCACGTTTTATATGTGATTTTGCACACAAAATCTTCCACGTAATATTTAATTATGTGTTCTATGCTTTACCTTTTTATAGTTCTGAAGAACCTAAAGCACCACAAAAGAAGGTAAGATAATTTTCTCAAGTAGGAACTTTAGCCCAGCAAATCCACAGGCATCTTCTCTTTAGTAATCGTGGATATATTAAAACAACACATTGAGCAATAAGCCTTAACACTGTTGAACTTTGCATTGCTAAGTTTTTTTCCTGTCATTGATGAGATCTGTTGTAGTTCACATTTAGCCCAGAATATTTCTGTTGGCATTTTTGTGAATCCCAATGATTCTTTTTCAGCACAAAGTTCTTCTGCAGCTGTTCAACACAAGTGATGACAGAGCACAGAAACGCCAGCCTATCAGGGGCAGCGACGAAGGTGAGTCCTTTCTCTGCAAAGTTTTCTTGAGCCACTGAGATTTCCAGTAAATTCATCTCTCAGAATAATGGCCTAAAACAAACAAAAGTATCTACTCACAGTTTTGAAACCTGGCCTGAAGCAAACTCTGCTTTTGCTAGCCCAACATTCTCCATCATTGATTTGAAGTGCTTATGGTCTTTTCCCTTAGTTCTTGTGCTGTCAGACACTGTGCTTCCTCAGAGGAAGATGTGAAAATCTTTAAATCAGGGAATGAACAAAACAGGTAAGAACCAGTGCAGACAGTGTCCATGCAGGTAATGGCAGTGCAATAAATAGTGGGTGTTGGAGGTCACGTTTGAGCCTTCATCTCCTGTGCGTAGTTTGAGCTAACATGTACAGCTGTTCCTTTGCAAGATAGGAGCAGAGCAGATAATCCTGCCAAGGATCTCTGCCCTGTGGCACACAGCCTAGAAAACAAAATCTGCTGGTGTGTCCTATTGCTATTGTTTGATTCTCTGAAGAGATCAAGTTAAAATTTACCACAGTGTATCATAATATCATTTTCAGTTGTACTAGCTTTTCATATTGTCAGGTGGGTTAAAGCACTGCTGTGGGAACAGAGCCTGAGCTCTGCTGATGAGATCTCTTCATTGTAAACAAAGATATATGCCCCTTAAAACTCATAAATCTGAGGATTTCTTTGCAGCTACTAGGACCAGTCTCTCAATGCTTGTTTTGGTGCATCTTCATCACAGAAAATAGCTTTTGCTTCAAAATGTTTGATACTAAAGGATAGGGAACAACAGTAAAAAAAAAGGGAATTAAATGGAAGGTCATATAGCTGAGAAAAATGGTGACATAAATCAAACCAACAGAAGAGCCATTTCAAAAGCTGGAAGTAACTGCGTATGAACAGCAGACATTCTGCCCGGCATGCTGCTCCTGTTGCAATCCATGTTTCTTCCAGGTCTACAAAGAGCAAAACAGTTGCTGCTGCCGGCAAAGTACTTCTTGTGTCTGTGTGGACAGGCAGTAACTGCCCCTTTTGTGTGGCTGCACCTTCCTCACTGGCAGGGCAGGCAGCACCCTGAACACTGAAAATCCATGGACAACTCTTAACGCCAGGAGCTGCTGCTTGGCTTGGCTTGACAGCTGAGCTGAAGGAGTATTTTGTTAACTTCTGTCTCACATTCGTGTCACTTGGGGCTGCCTTGATTTTTGCAGGCTAATGCACTATCATATTGATTTGTAGGCAGGCAGAGGCCTGGGTTCATGTGTTATTCTGTGAGCCGATTTGTACTGTACATTCAAGTGTATTCTTATGTTTAGTTATTTTACTTCATTATCTACAACATTCATGGTTCAGCAATTATTTACTTGCTTGTAAAAAACAGGTTGCAGCACAGTTTGATTTAAGTTCTGATTGTAACCAAAACTACTTTTAAATCTATTTTATAAATATGACAATTATTTTCCTGTAAAGAAGAGAGTTTGCAGCCAGTTTTTCTGACTCTTGAAGTGTTGATTTAAAATATTATGACGTCTGTAGCATAACAGAGTGCCAGATTAAATTGGCATCCATAAATATTTTAGCAATAATGAAACACTAGTATTTCATGGTTTACTAAAAGCTCTGGGAAGTCAGAGGTTTCTGTATTAGAAATTGTAGAACATCTGAGGAATGGGGAGCTATCAAAACTAGTGATTTATTGTTGCTTTATTGGTTTTGTTTGTGAGGAATCATTACTGACTTGAAAATAATTTGTATAGTAAAGTCTCTGTGGTTGTTACATGTCATATATACAGCACAATCTTTTTTTATTCAGTTCTCTTTAAGGTGTACTGCATAGACCAAACCTACACCACTATCCGGGTGCCAGTGTCTTCCTCGGTGAAGGAGGTGATCAGCGCAGTAGCAGATAAGCTGGGTTCTGGAGAAAGCCTCATTATAGTAAAGATGAGTTCGGGAGGAGGTACTGTATTTGCTTCGTTTTTAACACTTCTCATTTATGGTGAAGCAGAATGTCAGGAGTGATTGAAAGACTAATTCAGTCAAGGCTTTTATATCCATGTGCATGTTCAGCTGGTGCACAGGTTCTATCCTAGCACCAAGTCCTTTCCGTACTGCAGGCATAGACTGGGGCTCACATGGGAGAAAATGGAAAAATGGAGAAGCTTGTGTATCTGCATGTTACAGAGCAGAGCTCCCTGAAGTTTCCTTCCCTGTAAGATTTGCAGGAGTTTTTTAACAACAGAAATAGAAGATAAATGTGGATAATGTCAGGCTAGACATACGAATCAGCAACAGCAGAAGAAGCTGCAGTGCAGACATTGCAGCAATGATCACTACCGTTCCAGCTGCTCTGTCCACACAGACCATTACCGAGCAGCTTGGTGCCAAGCCTATTGGCCTGGTGTTCGCAAAGGGTCAGGAATCAGACCCCCACTATGGGCTCTGAAAATGGGAGAGTAACTGCAAGGTGAATTCTGCTGGAGTGCTGACATTGCTGAAGTGCTCTGGTTGGGGATGACTCTGTGGATACACAGAGCTAATGAGAGCTGTGTTGAAATGCTTTTTTGCAAACAAGTGATGCCTGCCAAAACCAGCTCACCTCCTGAGAGCTGACACCGGGCGGCTCTACTTTCTGCAGTTGCAGCAATTTTTTACTGTCAGATTTGCTGACAGCTGGCGCGTGCTGGAAGAGACTGTTTTCTAAGTTACTTCATTGTCTTTTCTTTACCTGTGATGTGGTGCTCTTTTAGAACTGCTGTAATGTGATTTGAATACAGTTGCATTTCGTCACCTCCTTATGTAGTCACTGTCTTCCAAGACAATTTCTATTAAGAACAACTTAGAGCTTACAGCTCAAAGAAGAATGGATGGAGTCCCTAATGATGGATGAATTTTTGCAGTTAGTTTCTAGAGATGACATCACAGGCTTCTTGGCCTATCTGTACAGTTAGGGACCGGAATTCTAGTTCTGTATGCCAGTTCTGGCTTGGATGAGCTTGTTGTCACATTTCTTCAATAAAGAGAACCTTGTTGTCTATTTTATATCCTGTACATTGGTAGACTGTGCAAAATTTGCTCCCAGAAGAATGACCTGTGCAGCTGTTGGATCAGTCCTGCTGTAAATTCTACATATATTTGAGGGGCTGGTTACTTCAGTCAGTTGAGCATGGTGCTGATAACACCAAGGTCACAGGTTTGAGACCCGTTCGGTCCCCATATGTTGCCTGATCTAGTCAAGAGGTGGCGTCCCTGCCCATGACAGGGAAGTTGGATTAAATGATCTCTAAGGTCCCTTCCAGCCTAGGCCATTCTATGATTCTATGATATATATAACAAAAAATCTTCTGTTTCATGTTTACAGAAAAGGTTGTGCTCAAGCCTCATGATGTTTCAGTGTTTACAACTCTCAGTGTTAATGGACGGCTGTTTGTTTGCCCACGTGATCAGTTTGATTCATTGGTATGTATGTATGCAGTTCGCAGAAGATTCAATTATTTGAATGCTTTTTGTATTATCAGTACTTTAGATATAAACTAGTGGAAGCATTCACAACGAAGGGCTTGTCACAGTGCTATGGAGTGAGCTCTACAATTAAAACAAGGTAGTGTTATACTTTCCTAAACCACAGCAGAGATCTGTCTGATCCACATGACAGTACTTGATCCTCGTATTGCCTGTGTCCCACTGCACATGTAGGAAGAGCTGAATATTGTCACTAAGGCATGCAGTGATTCCTGATTACAGAATTATCTCCTCAAGACCATGGGGATATACTCTTGAAGATAGATGCTACCAATCAAAGTATTCTGGAGAGTTGTTTCCAACAGTAAATTCCTTAAAATCTTTTATTTCTTAGCCCCACAAAATACTGTGTCAAAATATCAGATGATTCTAAGTAGACTCACAGAAATATTCCTGGTTGAAAGCCTGTTTTTTCTTAAGTAGAATCATTTATAAGTACTTACAGTTTATACAGTAATTCTAATGATCTCCATGGGGTCTGCTTTTATAGAGTTTGATTTGACTGTACTTTTTGTTCCTTTTATTTCATTAAAAACAAACATCATTGCCAAGTCATGTCAGCATGAACTCTATTACTCCTAGCCTTGTTTCAGCCTCCTGTATGCTTTTAACAAGCCACTTAGTATGTATGCCTGATTTATTCTATAGATATGGTAAAATCTGTGCTTTGCTGCTGCTTTCAATTTAGTAGTCAGGGAATGCACATCCAGCATACTCTAGATCCATGCAGAGATACCTCTTGTTCAGTTTATTAAATTCTGGTGTTCCCTTAAGGTTAATTAATCCTGCCAAGCAGATACCCTCATGGGGCACACTACTCTAAAGCAGGGATGTTGCATCAGTACAACTACGCTGGGTACTTTTATATGTCTCTGCCTTGTCTGGGTAGACCTTACCTTGGCAGCAAATCGTCGTGACCTTCTGTGCCTTTTCCCCTGTGCTATTTACCATGGATCAAGTACTCAAAATGCTACAGGGACCTGTAAGATGCAGGGCTGCAATGTGCTGATTTTCATCAACTGGACTGACTTCAGTAGGAATTAGTGAGGAGCACTCAGCACATTTAAAAAGGTTCTCAGCATTGCGTAACAGAATACATCCCCTAATCAGCTGCATTTTTTCTAAGTGGTATAAATAAATTGAATAATATTACAGCCTTACCTCCCTCCCATCTTAATCCTTTCATGTTCAAATTTCTGGCTGCTGCCTGTGCATGTACATTTGTTCATATTACACTTGGCAATTCCTATGTGAAAATTGTTCTGGGTTAGATGAATTTTCAAATATGCAGTGAGCTTTTATCTGAATGCTTCTTTCCTAGTCTTGGAAAATATGTGTTTGTTATGGTAACGGCTATGTTTTGTTTGTCTCCAAATAGAGAAAAAAGTCCTCTTTCAGTCTACAGGCAATTCTCTTTCCACAGATTTTCACAGTTTAGGTTTTTCTACCCAGAACTGCTGTACTTGGAATTCATACTCTTTCTTAAACTAAAGAAATTTTGTGTTTGTGCAAATCTCAGCTCAGAGGAATCTACAGGCTGTTACAGGATTAATGGCAGTCCTGATTTTTTTAGATAATACTTTGCTTAAATACACTATTTGTTAAAATTATAGATAGAGCTTTTAAGCTAATAATGCCTGTGATCTCGTTTAATCATTTTTAATTAGTTTGTATGATGATGATATTTGAAAGACAAGTTTTCCGTAGACTACAAAGCAAGAACTCATAGAGGAGTAGAGCTGCATGTTATTGAAAGTGATTTAATGTATTAATCCTGTCAGTCCTTTTCCTGTTGGTAATATAATGTTCCTATATAAAAGATACTTCATTTAATAATCTCATTTTTTATAATGCAGTATGTTAATATAGTCTGTTTATCTTGCGGGCTCTATTACAGAGTCTGTGCTCTGACAGGAGCCTGTTGCCAACTACCCGCTCCGTAGTTATCGAACAAAGACCTTACGAGAAACTGAGAAACTTGTTAGTGAGCTCTACTGCCCTCTCCTGGAAACAAAACAATTAAAACGTGGGTTCACAGGAAGCCTTACTGATGTAAAGCATTTGAGCTTGCAGAGGGGGTCGTTAGCACCACTGATTCAAACAATTTGTAAAGTATTATACAACAGACTACTTAAAATCTGACAAGATCTCAAGCCATGTTTAAATCTCTCTTTAATATAAGATTTACTTGCTTGCAGAACTGTAGATCACATCTCATTTATTGAGTGGTATAGAAGTGTCTTTCAAAAACGTTTTATACTTGAATGATTTAAAGGATTCTTTCTCACAAGATTGTGTGCATATCATTTTAATTAGCACAGCCAGGAGTTTTGAAATCATAAATAGCGCATCCCTGGTACTGTCAAAGAGAAAGTATGAGGCTTATTTCATAAATGATCAGAAGATCTTGCAATCACTGCAGATTTCTGAAGTATGGCAGATGTGATAATTCTCATCGTTAGAATCACTAATTTGCAAAAGTATTTGGCTTATGCTTTGTGGCCTAGTTATTTGTGTATATGAAAAAGGAAACTGGTAACAAAAGCTTTGTAGAAAGACCTATGCTCCTAAACAAACAGACACTCTTTAGTTAGCACAATGAGTATTGAAGTATTTATTTCTGGCTTCAAATTTTAGAACAATGCTAAAAATAACACACTGAGAACAGTCTGTTTTATTTCCTTACAGTGCCTCTGAAGAGCCTTCAGAATTTTCCTGACTATCTTGTGCATAGTGGATACTGATTTTGCACAGAGATTCTCATTCCCTAATGACAGCCTGTGGTTAAAAGCAAATTTCAGTTCTACTATTAGAAACATGCTTAGGGAAGTGGTCACCTTGAAAAAAAAAAATCAGAAACATCGTCGAAGAAAAAAAACAATCATGCAATTTAGTACTTCTAAAATATTTTTGTTCAATTTTTTTCATTTGTAGGTGCCTTTACCAGAACAAGAAGGACCATCTACTGGTACCATAGGGACGTTCGAACTGATGAGCTCCAAAGATTTAGCACATCAGATGACAATTTATGACTGGGAGCTCTTCAACTGTGTGCATGAGGTAGGAGGACCTATCTATCCAGCAGATTAGAATCTGTTGGAAAACATTTAGTTGTACATTGTCAGCTTGTGTATTTTTTACAAAACTCCCTATAAGCTTGAATCTCAAAAATACTACAATAAAGTCACCTGTAAGTTTTGAAAGTATAAGCCTTTCTTAATTTTACAGACAGAATGCAAAAATAACATTAAACTTCTCATGAACATGTGCTGCTTATTACTTTTGTATGTTTTAAGATAGTAAGCTATTTATACTAGTCTATAGTTACGCTTTTAGTATGCCTCAGCTATTGTCTACTGGATTTGCAACCTGAATCCTTGGCATCTGTACAGCAATAAAAAACTGCAGAGCGAGTTTTAGGCTAGATAGGTACCTGGTCATTCTTAGCCTCTTTCCTCTGTCCAAAAGATCAGAATTCTAAAAATAAATAAATAAATTCCAAACTGTTTTCTCTTTCCTAGCTGGAATTGATCTATCACACTTTTGGAAGGCACAATTTTAAAAAGACCACAGCAAATCTGGACTTGTTTTTAAGAAGATTCAATGAAATTCAGTTCTGGGTGGTCACTGAAATTTGTCTTTGCTCTCAACTCAGCAAGCGTGTTCAGCTGTTAAAGAAGTACATTAAGATAGCAGCCCAGTAAGTATATAATAATTTCTGAGCTGGAAATGAGGTTCACTATAGTCAATTTGTTGTTATTTTTTTTTTATATTTTCAGACAGCCCCGTATAGTAGAGGTTAAAATATTTTTGTTTGGTAATTTTATCCATTTCCTTATAGGGTGGTATAGAACCTTGTTAACACATATTCTTGTTTCGTGTCCTATGCTCCATTGCTCCTTGATGTGTGATCTCTTAGGGCCATGTTCTCACATAAAATTTGTGGGTAAATATGTTGCAGTTCATAAGGAGAATCCTTCATTTACCCTTACATGCATTAGCAAGTACTAATGTGCAAATTAGTAAATAGTAACGAAAGTAGCCTTAATTTTCCTGAAAACACAGGTATTTCTGGTGCTATTCAGGAAAACCATTCTCAGAATTACCCTGAATGGGAAGACCCAAGAGGAGAGTGCAAAGGGATGTAAATGCCAAGGCTCATGTTACCTTCAGTCTGCTTGCGATATTTTTCTACTACTTTTGTTTTAAAATCCAGCAGTGCAAATGTCCTTTTTTTGTAACTAATTGCTGGGTCTGGAGTTGGACAGCAGGCAGTTCTTGGTGTCTTCTATTCTTTTATTCATATTAAAACTTTGTAATTCTTTCGAACCTTCATGCCAAAGGTGTCAGCCTTGACTTCTCATCACTGCAGTCAAGAACCAGGGTGGGACTGGCTTCGGGGTACGCAGGGGCATGCCCTGCCCTGCACAGCTACAGGTTTTACCACTGCTACCCTCTTCCTTCCCTTCCAGTTCTTGGTGGGTTTATTGCGTTCATCGCCGCCGGGACAGTTGGTTTGCCGAGGTGCGCAGTGAGGAGCTGTGAGGCTGAGTGCTTGCCCACAGCTTTGGGCACCGTGACTAGAGGCCTTTAGACAGGCAAAGAAGTTACTCCTTGCAATTAAATCTCGAGCTTTAACTTTTTCGCATTACTAAATGTAGCTGCGTGAAGGAGGAGATCACTTTTACAACTGTGATGCCGCTCTGCTCCTGGTCAGTAGTTCCACTCAGCTGAAAGCCGTGTTCACATCGGGAAGGGCCCTGCTCAGCGAGGAGCCCCCGGATTCCCCCTGGGGACTGCTTTGGGCTCCTCTGGTCAGATCAGGGTTGATGGAAGCGGAAGGTTTTCAAAATCTAGTAGTGGGCATACAGGATCAGGTTTACATTCAGAGCAGAGGACAGAATTTACCTCTTTAGTTTCTAAAAATACCCGTGGTGCATGTTCCATGATGTCAGCGCGCCGAGCGGCCCAGCCAGCGGCCCGGCGGGCTCTGCCCAGGAGAGGGCACTGGCTCCCGCACACAGGCGCCACGGGCCCTTGTCGACACTCGCAGGCATGAAACGGGAAAATGCTGAAATGGGATAAATTAAGACACAATAGTAATTTCCATAAACACTTAAATCAAGCATCCTAGAAATTACAGTTAAATATGTCCTTAACGAACCGCCCTAGCCCGTGGGTTCCTCAGTGTCATGGGTTTAATCCTACGCTATTTACAACAGCCTGACAACCTCCTGTTTACTTCCATGTTTCTGGTATCACTACAATGCTAAAAATAAATAGCTAAAAGCGGTCTGCTCTTCTGAGTCCTCTTTGTCTCCTAAAAGCAGAGAAATCCAAGGCTCAAGATTTTCCTCCGTGCAGACTGTGCGGGCAGGTTTAATTGCGGCTGCTGGCAAGGCGCTGCCAAGTTTTGCCAGGCTGCTGCTGCCCCCGGTGCACTGCTGCCATGGCAACAGGTGCTACAGCAGGCGCTAAAACAAATACAAAGTGCACCGAAGTGAGAGGGGAGAAAAAGCCGAGGAATTGGATCAAAAGATGCGGGCCCAGGCCTTGAAGCAATATCTTTGAGGAAGTTTTGCTTGTGAAGATTCTTGAGACCTAATGAGAACTTTACCCTACCCAGAAGTACCAGACTCATTAGAAAAGTGTTTGAGGAGAACAGTTCAGTGCTGCACCGTTAGTCTGAGGCATGGCTGGTGGTAATGAAATGCCTTGCACGTACCGATTTTCAAAGATAACTGTTACTGAGAACCCTGTTTCAGTTCTGTGACGGGGGGCTCAGACACCGTCACAGAAGGCACATCATTTTGTGTCTGCCACCCCACGCACCCTGTGATGTGTGCTCCCTGTCTGGGCGGGCAAGCGTGAGGCCAAGTGCCTGCTCCAAGTGCTGTGCGTGCGTGCTTTCGGCTTCAGGAGCTGTTGTTGCCTTTGCATCTGCTGGGAAAGGATGTAGAGGTTACCAGGTTCATCTCTTTTCTGCAACTATTGTAAGATTAATCTGTCAAACAAAGGGCAAAAGCAAACTATATTTCTTGCAGTGAGTACTTCCCATAGTAATTGTATGAGATAGGGCTTCTAAGAAGCACTTTCACATATTCTTATGGATATCCACAGACCCAGTTTGTATATATTTCCTCTTTGCAGATATACCCACAGGCTATTTAGAAGCCTTTTTGTGTATCACTATACTTAGACGCTTTGATTCAGTTTTTGAAAATCATTCTATACACATGCATACGTTATAAGCCCGAGGAGCCTGTAAGAAATTTTTTAAGGGTGTGTGTTTACAGGGAAAAGTCAAGATGAATATGCTTGTGTAAATACCGAGAGATTTTAAGCACAGGTGTGTTTGTGTTGGAGACATGAGCATGTGTATACATGTGTGTTCACATTTCATACTAACAGGAAGATTATTGCGATACAGTCTGGTCTGGGAGGTAGAGGGACCTCTGCTCTGAGCACGCTGTGGTGCTTTGGAGGATCCACTTTCTGACATTTTACAGGCAGCATATATGCAGTGAAGGCATGCAGCACCGTTTCTCCTACCTTACAGTGGTCCTCTCTCTGGAACTGAGCTATTTAGTGTAGAGCTTATAGAATTTAGTGTAGAACTTACAGAATGTTCAGTGTAGAATATCATACAACTAAATGGATTTTAACAGTGACTTCCAAAGATTACATTGCTTAACAGAGTATTTGGCAAAACTTTTCCTTTTTAACATGAAAGATTCAAATTACATACTGCAGATTTGCAGCTGCATGCTATGTTTGAGCATTGCTTCTGTGTGGTACTAATTATTTTTGCCATGCCATAATTATTCTCAACGTCACAGGTTGTGGACAGATACCTATTTCGGGATTTAGTTGTGCCTGGGGAAGAAGTTACCAATGACAGCCTACCCTGGCTGCTTTTTATCCTTCTCTCCCCTCAGATCCACTACTGAGGAACTACCTGACTTGCTCTAGTCAGAATAAGTTGAGGTAGCTTTAGCATTTCAACTTATCTTCGCTAAGCATGCTCAGTGTCCCTAATCTGATGTGGGATAACTTGTCTGAGCAGCTCGGCAGTAGATCTGAGGGGACAGCAGTCTTCAACAGACAGATCATCGCATAGCAGAGAGTGTTTTTTCACGCACTCAATTTTGACACAGTGCAGAGACAAGTGAGGCCTGGATCTAAAGGACTCATCTACTCAGTACATTGACTGGTGAAATGGAGGGACAGAAAGAACAGAATAACAATAGGATGATGTGGCAATGATGGGGTCAGAGAGTAGGATGTTATGATTGTACTAATTTCATCTGGAGCTGAGGATATCCTCAGAGGAGCGAAGAGCCTCAGCAATAAATTTAAAAAATCTGAGAATCATAGCTTGAATCTTAGAAAGTTTTCTTGGTAAAAGAAGCAGACTGAGGTTCTCAAATTGAGTGTTGGTAAATAAGTTGTGAAAATTAGCAAATTATTTGCAGGAACGTAGCGAGACACAAATTTATGAGATTCAGGCTTTGTTCTCTCTCTTCACTTCCCATTGAGTCAATGAGCCACCTGATGCAGTCCCAGCTGGGCAGTTGCACAGGCTGCTCCAGTCAGATTGGGTCTGCTCCTGCATATGGTGTATTGGATCTTCCATAATACTCATTTACATGTGTCAGTTTTTCCTGATCGGTAACAAAAGTTCTCCTTTGCTTTAGTAATGAAGTATAACCTAGAGTTCCTAGTGCTTAGGACCTCTTTAACGATGCTGGTGACAAAAGGCAATTCGTTGCTTGAAACATCTTAGCAAGTTCCAGAATCTACAAGTACTAGTTAGAAATCATATACAGAGAGGGAGGTCACACAGAGGCAGCTCTAGACTGCTGGTCTTCTCCCTTTTAAAAGACTCAGCACTCCTGTAAACTGCGATGAAGATTGCGTAGGGACAGCTTCCAGCATTCAGTAGATGTTCAGAAGCTGTCAGCAAGTTCTGCAGCCAATGAGGTTGTAAACCAGTTGCTTCCACTGTTTCTGGTGTTCCCTGGGACTGAATTAAACCTGGTTTCAAGACTGTGTTTCCAGGTGGGGAGGAACTTCAAAGACTCCGTTAACGTCCTTGCAGAAGCTGGCACCCAGTGAAGTGGAAGCAGCAGGTCATTTTAGGAGGGAGGAGAAAGAAGCCTCCAGAGCATGGTGGATTACTCACATGTCAGTGGTGTGCCACACGTGTCCAAATTCAGCCACATCTATGCTAGATGCTTAAGTTCAGCTCTGTTAAGGTTGTCATGGGTACTTCTGCCCTGACTGATACATACAACTTAAAACCTGTCCCTTTGTGTTTCAGCTGTAAAGAATACAAAAATCTGAATTCCTTTTTTGCTATTATTATGGGACTGAGTAATGTTGCTGTAAGCCGTCTCTCATTAACTTGGGAGGTAAGTCATAGCTAAAATCCAATTGCAAGAAGTTTGATTGGGAATTTTGCTTTTATTTAGAAACAAAACACATTACTTGAGCCTTTATTATTGATAAAATTAGCTCTACTGATTCAGCTCCTGAGCAGAAGCCTTTAGCTAAGACTGATAATTTGTATTAGTAAGGCAGTATACCCCTAGATGTGTTGAATACTCACAAGCAGTTAACGAAAGTGACAACAGCTTCTATTGATGAACTAAACTGCCCGACAGGATGAGTGAGTTAGCCAGTTAACCTCTTACATCGGCCCATCCTCTGTTTGACTTTACTGATCATTTAAAGAGATCTCTCTGTAGGTACTTCTCTAAAATTCATCCCCTGTTTGTACATGTTATTTTCTCATCCCCATATGGACTCTGTTACCCTATTAAAATGTGGGTTTGTCCTAACCGATTCTGGTCTTCTCTCTGACATGCATTCCCCTGCTTACTATCAGTTTGATCTTCATTCTCAGAGCTTCCACCTTTTTCTGTGGCTTTGCACTTTTGTGCGTGTGTATGCAGAAAGGGTTCAGCGTCCAGCAGGGTAGGCAGTAAGCGCATGCAACCACTAAGATCATGCGGGTTGTCAAAAGCAGTGCAGGTCTGAATGTGCATGTATATTGCTCATTAGAAATTCAAAATAGTTAGCATGACTGAGGTTATTGAGTGCAACTGAGACCAAAATTTGAGCACGTTTAAAGTGCTCTGAAATAGAAGATTAGAATAACATCTCAGAAGACACCAGCACAATTTTCAAAAGTACATGTTGCAAGTGGTATAAAGATTTGCAGATCAGTTCCTCATCAGTTCCAAAATAGCGACCTTTCCTTTGTGGCTACTGAGAGAAACAGTTGGGAGAGCAGAGGCAATACAGGATTAGTATAAAGAGAGAAGAGGGAATTGAATTTATATACTATGTACAGCAATTTGAAATGGACACAGGGTCTGAGCTGGAGGGGCACAGACCATTTGTAGGTGAGGGATATGAACCTGAGTTCAGGGAAATGTTGTCACACTCTGGTTCTCTAGGGCAGTCAGTTTATAGGAAGAATTTCTGCAGCTTGATTTTTATCAGGATATATATACAGAATGCACTTAAAAACAAGCATATCAAGACCTGATTTTTGCTATATTATCATGCATTTACATTAGTTGCATGCACAGATTAGATATTTGCAGGTGCAAATGTCCAATTATACCACTTATTTCACAAATACCTAATCTGCATGCATATGCAAACTAGGCACACAGTTGTTCACACACATCATTAAAAATTAGGCCCTTGCTGTGGCACAGTGTAAATATCTTGCTAGGGTACACACTTCAAATGTAGAAAATATTGCAAAAAATAATTTCTGCACTATAAAGTCTCAGTTTTTAATGTTACTCACTGCCAGTTGTAGTCTGATTTAATCAGCAAATAGAGAGAAAATTCTTATTAAAGCTAGAAAGCTGACATATTCTGAGTGTGCATAAAACATTACTGTCATCTCTGCAACTCATTTATGACATATAGTCTTTATAGTAAAATTGTTTAATATGTATAGCATATCATAAGGGGGAAAGGAAATATTTAGTAAAGCCTATCTCATCCCAAGCACTGCATGATCAACTGGCCATGATTTATTTGTGGGAGTATTGTGGACTGAAAAACTATTCATTAATTTATACCCCAGAAAGTGATAGAAGCCCGTGGCTGCTAGGCATGTCAAGAATTTGAGCAATAGTTGATGATGGTGCATCAGCATGAACTAAAAAACCTCCTGGTAATGCCCAGGCATGGATATGAATGTTGCAAGGGCGGTTCATCATAGGTATGAATAATTAAGCTAAGCTACCCCTACACAAGCTGTGTGTAAATTATAATTTCAGATCAGCTATAATCAAGGATGTCCCAAAACCATTGGCTTGAACTTTCACTTACATTCTGAATTCAGTGATTCCTATATGAGCCAAAGAAAAATCTGAATCTCATCATCCCAAAGGAGTAAATTCAAGTTGGGGTTTAAATGAGGATCCAGGTTTCATGGCTGGGCCCGTCTCTATTTATAATCTGGTTGCTAGGAGGCATGTTGTATTTTAGATTAGTACATTGTTAGAAATATCTGGCAAAAAGAGCACTTCCCTGACTCGGGGCATTGTAGAAGGAACTAGAATTTACAGTAAAATTGCCATACAAATTGGATTTAATTAAGGTTTGCTATTTTTGTTTTTATTAACAGAAACTTCCAAGCAAGTTCAAGAAGATCTATGCAGAGTTTGAAAGCTTAATGGTGAATAGCAATAGATCCCTTATTCTGTGCACAATCTGAGCTAATTCAGTTTCTGAGTAACTGATTTGAATTCCTTGATTCAGAACATTTTATATGTCCTTGTTTGACTTTAAGAAGTTTATGATCCCATTTTAGAGCTGCTAAAACAAGTATGTATGACTAATAAATTATACTCTTAGGAACCTACTCTGAGAGGACTTATGTACCACTCAAAGTTAATCTGGGAACTCAGAAAAGCTTTATCACATGTTTTCCGATATGGGTACATATGGGAAATTATATTTTCCAACCTGGATTTTTCCAGGCAATACATTTTAGTGTTACAACATATGCAAAACTGGATCTGCAGCTGCAAGGAGGGGGAAAAAATGTGTGGTTCCTTTTATGAACAAATTTTTGTAATCTTATCTTACCTTGCTATTTGGCATGAAATGTATTTGTGTTTAGCAGCTGCGTTGTCATCATGTCAGCTGTATGAGAGAATGATAAAAGGTGTCTTAGTTTGCATATGAGCTTTTAAAACCACAGGAGAAAATAATGATTTTAATAAATGCCATGACATCCAGATGAATGTATATAGTGTCTCAATACATATAATAATACATATTAGTAATTATTTGATTTCTCTTTTTTGTTCCTAAGGATCCATCAAGAAATCATAGGGCCTACAGACTAACTGTAGCTAAATTGGACCCTCCAATAATTCCTTTCATGCCACTACTTATAAAAGGTAAGCAGAATTAATAGCTTGAAAGCTATTTGTCAAATATTTGAAGAATAAGAGTAGCAGCAAGAAAAAGCAAATATCATTCTCAGTGTGAAGTATGCTCTTTTTCCATTACAAAAAGCATGACACAGAGATGAGAACTGCTTTAGTACATTTGAATATAATACCTTAATTTTACTAGTCTCAGAAATTCTGCAAATTAAAAACTAAATGTTTTACTTTCATAGCTGCTTTGATTTTTGCAAGGGATAGGTAGAATTTTCTGCTAGTTTGTATGGCCATGATTCATTAATGGGCTTTTACATGACTTTTGTTTCTATACAGACATGACGTTTACTCATGAGGGAAACAAGACATTCACTGACAACCTAGTAAACTTTGAAAAAATGGTATGTATGATATTTGATATGAAAATTTAAAAAGACCTCCCTTTTCATCTTTATAAGAGCAAAGTTCTCAACAATGACTTCCAGGGCTAGAGAAAATGAAGGCAGGCCTAAGAGCTGGCAAAAATAGTCTGCATTGTGCACAGTGCCTGGGACCTTTGGGTTTCTGGAAAACCTCACAGAGGTGGAGAAGCAACTGCCCACTGAGCCACACACAGCTGAAATGTTTCCTAGGAGAGGCAGCAGCAGTGACAAGAAGCAGAGCTGTTAGAGACAATTTTTAACAGCCAGTTTGGGACCAAGCTGTGATTTTAACTGCTGTTCTTCAGACAGGGCTGAACTGCCTCAGGCTGGGATAGTTCTGCATTGCTCCTCAGAGAATGAAAGAAGCTTTAATATAGAACGTGCACAGCATCTTATTTTCTTTGTTCTTTTAAGAAGTGAAAGAAGACTACTAGTTGTTTTCATATTGGAAAAAAGGATCAATGACAGAAGGTTAGATTATGCTCAGATTTTATTTATTTTTAATCCTGCAGCTAAGGTCTCATAATTTCAAACACTGTTGTCAAAAACTGCAGGCAGGCAACTTCCTGTGGCAGAAATAAAGGATGGAAGCAAGGAGTGGTAACCTGAGATGATTACAAGGAGATTGCTTGTGGAACTAGAAGCCAGATTAGAAAAGCCGAAGCCCTGACAGAATCAAATCTGGCCAGGGACATTAAAAATAACAGAAAAGGATTCTACAGGTGTGTGAAAGAAAAAAGAAAAACGAGAGAATGTGGGGCCTCTCCAGAGCGATACAGGTGACCTGGTTACCAGCAATATGGAGAAGACTGAAGTATTCAATGACTTTTTTGCTTCATTTTTCACTGATTACCACTTCCACCACACCACCCAAGTCACAGAGGGCTTTGACTGGTCTGGGAGAGTGAAGAACCACCCAGCGTAAGAGCAGATCAGATCTGGAAACACCCAGAGAACCCGAAGGTGCACCAGTCCATGGAAACTAATTAGATACCTAATGAGATACACCCACGGGTCCTGAAGGAGCTGGTGGCTGAAGTTGCTAGGCCACTAGCCATCATATTCAAGAAGTTGTAGCAGTCTGGCGAAGTTCCCATACATGGAAATAGGAAAACATAACCCCCATTTTTAAAAAGGGAAGCAAAGAAAACCCAGGGAACTACAGACCAGATCATGGAGCAGATCCTCCTAGTAACAGTACAAAGGCACATGAAAAATAGCGACGTGATCGGTGACAGCCAACATGGCTTCACTAAGGGCAAATTGTGCCCGACTAATTTGGTGGCCTTCTATGACGAAGTTACAGCTCTGGTTGATACGAGAAGAGCAACTAACATCATCTGCCTGGACCTTATGCAAGATGTTTCACACTGTCCCACTTAAGATGGAGAGACATGGATTTGATGGATGGACCACTCGGTGAATAAAGAACTGGCTAGAGGGTCACACTCAAAGAGCTGTGGTCAACGGCTCGATGTCCACATTGAGACAAGTGACAAGCGGTGTTCCTCAGGGGTCTGTTCAACATCTTTGTCAGCGACATGGACAGTGGCATCAAGTGCACCCTCAGCAAGTTTGCCGACAAGGCCAAGCTGTGTGGTGCCGTGGACTCACCTAGGGAAGAGATGCCATCCAGACGGACCTTGACAGGCTTGAGAAATGGGCCAGTGCAAACTGCATGAGCTGCACCAAGTCAAAATGCAAGGTCCTGCACCTGGGCCGGGCCAATCCCATGCACAAATACAAACTGGGCACAGAGTGGGTTGAAAGTAGCCCTGAATGAGAAGCTCAACATGAGCCGGCAGGGTGCTCATGCAGCCCAGAAGGCCAACCGTGTCCTGGGATACATCAAAAGGAGTGTGGCCATCAGATTGAAAGAGGTGATTCTCCTCCTTTACTCTGCTCTTATGAGACCTCACCTCAAATACTGTGTCCAGTTCTCGTGTCTCCGCCATAAGAGGAACGTAGATCTGTTGGAACGAGTTCAGAGGAGGGCCACAAAGGTGATCGAGGGGCTGGAGCACCTCTGCTATGAGGACAGGCTGAGGGAGCTGGGGTTGTTTAGCCTGGAGAAGACTCCAGGGGGACCTTATAACTGCCTTTCAATATCTGAAGGGAACCTACAAGAAGGCAGGAGAGGTACTTCTTACAAAAGCATCCACCAATAGGATAAGGGGAAATGAATTTAAATTGAAGGAGAATAGGTTTAGACTGGATCTTAGGAAGAAGTTCTTCAGTAAGAGGGTGGCAAGACTCTGGAACAGATTGCCCAGAGAGGTTGTGGATGTCCCCTCCCTAGAGATGTTCAAGGCTGGGTTGGATGAGGCCTTGAGCAATCTGGTCTAGTTAAGGGTATCCCTGCCCATGGCAGGGAGGTTGGATTAGATGATCTCTAAGGTCTCTTCCAACCTAAGACATTCTATGATTCATTGAAATCTCAACTGAAACTCAAAGCAATCTCCTCTGTTGCAAAGGCCATGTTCTTAATTAATGTGGTTCATGACACCTACGTCTGAGAACGAGGGTTAGCCAAGCCCAGCTATGACTTAATGTTTCTGCAGTAAAGTTCTAATCAGCAGCCACACTAGAGCGTGTCTGCTCTGGCATCTATATCTGCTTGTACTACAGTACCCAGAACCACTCCATGATTATTTCCACTGCATAATGGAGAAGCTTGTC
>NW_009733401.1:79429-98597 GCF_000703405.1 Apaloderma vittatum
AGAAAAGGGCTTTTAGAGCTTTAGAAAACTTCACAGGAAAGTGATCATTACTCTGAATGACTTCTTCTCTTAGGTTTTAGTCTGTAGTTGAGGCAGCCTCTGTCCTAGGGTGAAAATACCTCTCTACTAAGCTGATGTTTTTATGGGCAAATGGTAGTGCTAGTGGCTGAGTAAGGGCCTGACCTCACTTTGCAATAATGACGTTCTGTAATTGCATACGCAGACTGTGCTGCCATCTCCTTCCAGAGCCCTTGAGCCTTCTACCTGCAGAAAAGGACTTTTTCCTGTACTGCTTGCTCTAATATATATATATATATAGTGTAGATAGTAAATATTTTGGGGAATACAGAGCTACTGCAGACTCAGCTGGTGCACCTCCAAACCAGGAGGGATGGCAGCTGCATTGCTGTAGCCATGGCTATATGGCTGGCTCTGTGTTCTCCACCTCACCTGGCCTGACCTACACCTCCCGAGCCAGAAGAGCCAGTATATCTGCAGGTCCCAGAGGTGGATGCCTCAGGCTCTTCTTGATGCCTGATTATATGTAAAAGCCATTACAGGAGACAGGAGCTCTTGTGTGAGCACTTGCCCACAGACAGAAGTTCAACTCAGGCTTGTAATTTAGAAATAGTTCTGCACCACTCTACCACAGGTTGACACTCGCAAGGCCAAGAGGGAATTTTATAGCAGCTTAAACTGATCAATATCTAGGCTGCTGCAGGTCTGCCCTTTTCACCCTAGTCTGCACATTGCCTTATTTTCAGAAGTGTGTTATCTCCAGAACATGGATTTCTTAGTAGCACCCAGTAAGCACTCGGTAATCTGAGCTTTGAGCATTTCCTTTAGGAGGCAAATGTGAATACAAATTAGTGTATTTTTGATGTTATATATTTTTCAAAGAATCAACTCATGTTCCTCCACAAAACAGAAAGGAAAATGTTCTCACATTCTCCATATTCTAAACCTTCCTGCAATTAGTGCTTTACCCAAAAGCTCTGTCTGCTATTTCTCCAGGCTTTACTACAGGTATATCTTCTGTGTTTTTGATGTTCTTCACTGGCTATTCTGCATGCTTCTAAGGTGTTTTTACTGCTTCTGTCAATCCATAGCTCTTCAAAGCAACATATTCGGATTCCACTCACGTAATTAATTCAAATACTAACGTGGACCTGGCAGTTTTTAGCTTTTTGCATGTGTCAGCAGGTCAAGCAGAGAAGAAAAGCCTACTGTTAAACCTCAGTTGCTACCGCCTACTTGTGTTAAGCTTACAACTGTCATATCCACACATAATTGCCATATATTAACTAGTGAAGACAAGACCACTCAGCCAGATAACATAGAGATAAATTCAGCTCTCTGTTACATAACTATAAACTCAAGGTAAACCTGTGATGTTATTCTTCCATTTTCTGGAGCAAAGCAGAAACCACGTTTCTTCATAGGAATCCTGTCCTTCCATTTGTTGTTTCTGCCTGTTTGCTCTGCTGTGTGATGTTCTGTCACGAGCAGATGGTGATACCTCTGATTATTGATGGGATCTGCTCTATTACTGATCTGTCTGAAATATCTTTGTTCTCTGGAAAATTGTTTCCCTTGATCCATCCCTAACTTTGGTGCTTACTGAAGTTTATGAATAAAAATATCTGGGTAGTTGCCACTGGTGATGCCATTTGCCACTGGAGGAGGTGGGTCCCTCTGTCTCTCATGTAAGCACAGTGATGAAACTGAGAACAGCCGCTGGCATCGTGTCTGCATTCTCACCACAGAGCTCTGATCCCGACAGCTGATGTGCTGCTGACAACTTTATTCCTGTAACTGGGAGCCAAAAGTAGAAGTTTGATCTAGTGGCATCTCTTCAGCTGAAACAGCTTCCTTTAAACCTTTTATGTATTCTGATTTTTCTGTTATTATTTCTATTAAATGCTGCATCTTAAAACATGCAGGAGCTGTCAGACAGTGTCTAAGCCAGGAGATCCCCAAATGCCAGAAACAGCAAGGCCTGGTTTCCTAAATGTTTGTGTTTCGTGGCTGCCTGAGCTCTGCTCAGAGCTTTACTCGTGGCTGGAACATGTGTGGTTTCTTCATGGCTGGGGAATTCTGTGTGAATAGGCTTTTGTCATAACATAAGAACTTGCACTACAGCCTTTTCACTGAAGGAGACAGGAGGAGGGCACTTGAATGATCTTTCTCTTGTCCACAGCCATCTATTTTCACAGAAAATCGGCAGGATCTTCCTTATGTTTGAAAACTCCCTGTTCTTTTTTCAAATTTGACGAAATTTGAAAGAAGGGAAAAACAGACAGATGGTGTTAAACATTAGCTAGGGGGTTTTTTTAGCAGGTCAAGCTAAAAAGGAAAGGGACAAAGTCAGTTTTTTCCTGCTACACTTTCCTATGTAAATCAATCTTTTCAAAGTTGTCATGGCAGAACTGTGGCACTAGCAGTAGTGAGGGGACATCACTCTGCAGAGCATTGCTGAGCTTTACCTGCTGCTGCCTTTGTAACTGCCTGCTCGTCTTCCCCATCTCCCGATCCTCATGGATGCCTCTTATTTGGAGGAGGCTGTGAGGAGTCGAGGGCCAGGGACAGCTAGGCAGGGAAGAGAACACCATGTGTAGTAGAGCTGCAGCTACCTACAAAGAGGCAAGTTTATAAGTGGATCCACTTGGTTTGTACAAGATGTGGGCAAACAATATTGAATGCACCAGAAATAGGTATACTCTTTGTATTTGCACAGTATTTGTGCTCTTTACTATCTCATCTGTTGCATGAAGCAAGAGTGGGGTGGAGGAAGCAAGCATTTGGCCTTAAAAAAGAAAGTAGACAGTAGACAGCAAACAATTAGTTTGTGATATAGAATACACGTTGTCTTTTAAGTCCATAAATGACCATCTTTTCAGGTGAAGGAAAGCCTCCAATGCTGTCAGTAGTATTAGTTCCTACAAACTAGCTGTGATTTGGTAGATACAGGACAACCTACAACCTGCAGTGCAGTACACGGCAGTATATAATGTTCAAGTGACACTGCTTTTATAGCCCTATATTTGGAAAAAAATTAAAAGCCCATTCCTAGAATTATGTCTTGCCAGGGAAAGACGAGAGTGGAAAGTGAGGAAAGTACCAAGCATGGCTCTCCTTAAGGAGAGGCAATATTTCATACTCTTGACCACTTACCGATTCATGTTTTTTCAAACCTCAGCCACATAATCCCGCACTCTGACTGCCCGTACAGAATTTTTGTATTCAGAAAGAGAAAGAAGATGCAATTATCTGGGAACTTTTATCAGTGCTATTTCTCAAATCAGCCTGAACAAAGATCACTTTCCGTGGTGTCATCTCCATGTTGCACTACCCAGCCTGTCTCAGAAGTGGCACCTGTAGAGGGGGCAGAAGTCACGAACGAGCTCTGGAAGTGCTGACCTGCCCCAGCAGCACAAGGCAGTGCCATGGTGCTGGCCACCGATGCTTCTTTTTGTCAAGCCTCTTTACGCCTCAGGTATGAAATGAGGATTAGAGAATCTGCGCATATTGGTTTTTGGGTTCTGTGGAGACGAACAAAAGGAAATTCACACTCTGATCCTTATGCAAAAAAAAAGGGGAAACATTCTTTTGGTTTTGGAACATAAAGATCATGCAAAAAGTGTGTGACTAAAGCCCTTAGTAGTTTTCTATGGCATATATGAATATTTATAACATTTAGAAAGCTGAGTTTGGAAAGGATTGGAAAATAATGTGCTGGCCTGCTGCCACTATTCCAGACTGTGTAAAACTTGAAAGGCTATTGTTGTGTATGTGTAGCATGCTGGTAGTAGCGGTTGTTTATTATATTATGCAGTTGATTCTGTTTCAGAAAGATCCAAATTTAGGTTTGCATGGCTTTTTGATAATGGTCTTTCTTAGCACAGTGAGTAAACAGAGGCCAATTTTTCCAGGCGTTAACTAGAGGTAATCCTCTATTTGAAGAAAAATTGTATGGAGCTGGTAATTAAACTTCCATCTGAACACTTTTTCTCTACGTGTTTCTAGTTTTCTTGAATCAAAAAAAGGCAATTCAACTTATCTACAAGATTCAGGAAGAGAAATTCACTTTCACTTCATATGCTGTTTTTCTGTTCAATTTGCACTTTTGAAAGAGTAGATCTTTTGAGTTTACATTAGACAGGAACTCTTCAAGAATACATAATGCAGCAGAATCTCCCCATTGGGTTGTGATGGTGTCTCCTGGCCACAATTTTCTCCATTTATTCTGCTATAACACCCACTTCGTCATTTCTTTGTGTTTTGTCATTGCCAGGATGCTTCTGAATGCACAGATTGAATGGGATTATCCTCAGGAATAGGCAAAGTAACTCCTTAAAATGAAGCCTTTAAGCCAATTGAAAGAAGCCAGGCAATTCAGTCTTTTACCAGAAGTCAGACAACTTCATTGTCACTGTGGTTTTCCTTGACTGGAATGGCCCATATAATGAGAAAATCAGAAATAGTTTTTAAAAACTTCTGTCTCTCAGTACCATACAGCATTACAGTACTTACTCTGAATGCTGTGCTTTTCCTTTTTTTTTTTCAGAAGAAATTCCCCACATAAAGGAAAAAAAAAGAGAAAAATTATTACATGGAGCACACTCTTTTGGATAAATCTAAGTTTTCACGTAAGAAGCTTAATACTAAACTAATCAAACACTGAGCATACAGTCTAGCTCCAAAAATCATTATGAAATGAGGCTTCAAAATCAAAATATTTACAGATATGAAAAATTAGGGAGCGTATTAACAATCCATCTAGAAAGCACACCAAGCATCACTAGCTTTCTTCATAAAAAAAGAGGTGTCCTTAGCAAATCTTCCTTTGAACACTCTTGAAACTTCATCAGACAGGCTGGTCCAGTTCAACTTCATGGTCTGTCCTTGAAATAGTTATTTTAGGGGAGTACTTTTTGAAATGGTAAAAATCGAAATACCAGCATCACATAGCAGCCAAATATGAATCCATAGAGTTATGAAGCATTCATATTTAGGCATTAATGTTGGATTTATTTTCATTTTTGATTGTGTTAGACCTGAATAACCAACACGGTAACATGCAGTGTGTTCTGTCACAATCCAGTATTAAAATGGGTGCTTATCTTGGAATATTCAAGAGGTTCCATTGAAGTCCATGGGCCTTATTCACCTGCTTAATGCTAAGCATATATGGGAATGTTTGGAAGGCAAGTGCCTTAGAAAATCTGCCTAGCAGTAACGGCCTGAAGAGGTATGAAAATTAACATAGAATAGAAATTATTCTTACTTTAAATCTACTTATTTTCTACATGTAAATACATATGATTTTAGTAACAATATAAACAGACACATATACAAATGTAGATCTTTTGGGAACTTGTGGTTTAGAATTAAAATATTTTAGGTCAATTTCAGAATAGCTACATTTAATTTGATTATGCAATGTGTAATCCACAAAAAAAAATAGTATGTGCTGTATTGTATGTGTTCTTAACACCGACTGCCAGCCATACATGTTTTCGTATGTTTGGCGGTGCACTAAAATGTATAGATTATTCAGTATGTGTGTAAGGAATGTTTTACATTGGATGCTTCCTGCTTCTGGAATGACAGATTTAACAAAGGTATTATGATGTTGTTTTCATGTAAGATTACAATTGTGTATTAATTTTGAGGAGTATGTGCCCTAAGTTTTACTGTTTACTAGTAAGAAATATATCATTCCAGTGTGTGAGGGCTTATGACTAGCTTCTTAATGTCACACAAAATTTCAAGAAGGTGTGAAGCAGCCTGGTGAGAGTGTGCTGTGTTAAAGGAGGTAACCGTGTTGCAATTGTTGGACCATGTTAAAGTGCTGAGACAAATGTTAGACTCTAATTAGGGATAGCACTTCACTCCTCTGCTTTTTCTTAATCTAAGCAAAAGAAACCGAAACAGATGTTGTCCTTATAACAGTGACTGAATCAAATTATCTAGCTAAAGAATTAAGTTTTACTGCTGAAGTTTCAGTTTATTTGATATTATGCGGAACAACTGATTTCGCCCCCACACCAATGGGTGTATTACCTGTGTGATGCTAATTCCACAATACAGTTAAAATTCTGCAGTCCAGAAGTAAATCTGAAATGTTTTGCGCTCTCTATGACTTACCTTCATTTCTGTTCTTAAAAACTATTGTAAAAGAGCATCTGATTTATCATAGCAAAATGTACCTAAGTGATAGAAATAATGGCTTATTTACTGAAGAGCAAACACAGCCTGAAGGACTGAAGTGATTTCTGCTTGCTTTGTGAATTGCCAGTAGAAGTGGCCACGAAAAGTGAATCCAATTTTCGTGTTGGGTTAGATAGACTTGTGCAAGCTAACACCTAACAGCTCTGTCTGATAAAACTTGCCTACAGGGCCACAGTTCTCACAGTGGCCTCCTCCCCTGTGAACTGCGCACACCTCCGGAGGGAACCAGTGAACACACCCCCTCACATGCTCATTTTACACTGTCATTTCCCATGAGGGCTGCATTTCAAACCCAAACTCATTGGAAAGGTGAAAGCTCTTTAATTGCTGAGTATGTTCTGGAAGTGGCCTTTCTTTTAGGAACTGATGGTCTTAAGGTTAACATGGACATAATCCAAGGTGTTCTACATGATATTCCTTTTACATTTTAATGTTAGAAGATGGTATCAGAGAAAAGCACACTGAAGGGACTGATTTTCACTCTTAGTTAAGGTCTTTTGCAGCACCCAAGCAAGGGAAAGAGTTCTCTGAGCGCATGTAAATTACGCTCATGCTCATTTAAAGCCTGTGTAAATGCAAATCACACCCTACGTATGAGAATATTGGCATTAAAATTATATTTTCATTCATATGACTACTTTTATTGGCATATGTCTTCACACTCAGGCACAGTTAGGTGCTTCGTTTAAATGATGATGAAATACAGTGCTTGTTCTCTGATTGCATCCCATCTTTTCTTTCCAGCGCATGATTGCCAACACTGTCAGGACGGTGAAATTCTGCCGAAGCCAATCTTTCAGTAAGTGTATTACAACATCTGCACAGTCAGCAGTATCATCAGTAGCTATAGTAATTACAACTAATTCTGCGTGTACCGGAATTCAGGAGCCTGGTTTCCAGTGATTCTTCCATGTTTGGATCCTTTGATGTTTCACAGGGTGAAGTATCCTTTGGGAAGCTCCAATAAGCCCCTTCTCCTCCATTGCTTTTCCAGGCATGTGAAGGAGCTAAATATCTGCGAGGTCTTTACACATCTGTCAGATTAGAATTAGTTGAGATTAGCCCCTGAGTTCAGAAGTGGTTGCAATAAAGCTAGCAGACACCAGCACACAGATACATGCAAGATACTTCCTTGGATAAACCCTGGTTTTGTAGGAAACCAGGCCGGAAGCATGACGTTTATAAATGCCATAACTGCATGAGGTGATGAACTTAAAACCTGTTTGTCAGTATAATTACCTGAACTTGAGGCCACATGAGATGACAGAGCTGCCCAATGAAACAGGTTTGCTCTCTGGGTCTCAGCCCATCTAGGTGCACTGTCAGTCCCAGTCACACTGGCATTTCCGCAGCGCTTCATTCATTTTGTCTCACAGCAGCTTTATTCTTTCTCCAAGAAGAAAATAAGTAACATAAACTGATATATTTTTATAAAGATAGTTTCTTTACATCTAGGTCAAAGCTTAACCCTGGGAGATCAAATTAAGTGAGCTTTTTTTTTCCTCCCACCATCAAGGTTTTTCTGGCTATGTATCTTTTAATTTTTATATATTAAACACTAGTGGAACCTCCACATATTTACAAATGGCAGGGAGTTTCACTGTACGTGATATAACAAAATATCAGGATATGGATGCACTGCATTTAAGTTCCATGCTTTTTTCATGTGTGAGTGCATATTTTTATACAGTATATAGATGTTTCAGTATCTGTCTTTTAGAGAAGTTTAAGTTACCTTAACAGATATTTCATTAAAATGTAAGCTATTCACTCTGAGGCTGAAGATGCTCACATTTTAACTCAGTGGTATTTTGTCATTGTTGTTGGAGTAGGTATAATGCAGTTATGTAAACAGGTAGTAAATTTTGAGGCTTGAATGGGGCAGCCACAGCATTACAAATGTTTAATACTGAGCTAGAAATTAGAACCTTTCATGCAAGGAGGCTTAAATCAATTATATAGTTTCGAATCTGTTGGAAAGCTGCTACTTCAAAAGCAAATGGGCAGCTTTAAGTCACACTAGTTAGCTGTATAATTTACAGCTATTGACTAGTAAGGTGATCTATAAAACACTAACCAAGGGCCACCAATTTGAGCAAATACAGCTAAGGATACCTGAGAGAAAGTTTATTTGTGAGAGTAGTAACCAGAAAGACTGGCAGTATGGAGGAACGATTTCAAAGAGAGTGATTTCTAAATGTTTTCTTTTTAACTCACCAGGATCTGGTGTTTCCTGTGACGGCTCGTAAGGCGTTATGCATTCTGTTCAGGCATTTGTTCATTTAAGTGTATCAATCCTACATCATTTCTCTTTCACCAGATCCCGACGCAGCCCTAACTAATAAGAACCATCAGGATGTTCGGAGCTATGTGCGGCAATTAAATGTGATTGACAACCAGAGAACGTTATCACAGATGTCTCACCGACTAGAACCGCGTCGAGCATAAACATTTGAAGCAATGATGAGAAATGATCTTTTATCCTGTCAAGGTCACTCGTTAAGAACTTCACTCTCTCTGCTACCGCACTGCCACTACAAAAATAAGCAAAAATGTATTCTAAGGTCTTAGGCAACGCACAATGTACCAGCCTGTCAGAGAACTTTGGCTGAGGAAGAATTTATGCACTGTGGCTGTATGGGTGGCCATGTTGTGAACTGTTAATTCGGATTAAGGTGTAACAAACGATTTCTCCTGTGGATAAAACCAGGAAAAAGATAGCATAGAATAGTTAGTGAAAAATGCACAAAGAGCTTCTAACAATTCTAAGGAAGGTAGTGATTTTCTCCCTAATCGAAAATCTGTATTTTATGATTTATTCTCCAGGTCAGGACCAAAACTGAACATGAATTTAGCTTGCCCAGCTACTGCTGACCTCAGTAGAAGATGTATGTAAGCATCTGATGAAAGAATATAGGTTCAAGAGAGGTCCAAGGTATAGTTCCATTCAGAGAAGACTCAGAAATATTTCCATCTGAAATACAACAGACACTAAGAAAAAATTCTGGTCTTAATTGTGCTGCCTACTACTGCAAGCAGCGTGGCCGTTTCAGAAAAGGGACAGGACTGAAAATATTTTGAATGATAAATAGATTAATCTATGTTTACATTTTACTTCTTTTTTTAAACGACCAATCAGATTTTTACAAAATTCCGCTACGATAGTAAGGGTGTTGAAATCAATAGCATAAAGGTAGCAAAGGACTGGTTCAAAAAGAGCACAATATGCACAAACAAATTTCAAGAGAATAATTTCCTGGACACTAAAACCTTAAACTTCAGCTATAATTAATTGTGGCTGGTTAACACTTATTTTCTGGTCTTAAGCATTTACAAGTATCTTAATTTTCAGGCAATTGTTTTGCACTTTCAATAGACTGTAAATAAATGTTAATTCATTATGTTCTGGAATATTTATTTATGTAATAGCTATTGTGCCAAAATAATTCGGTATTATTTATTTTGTTTAGCATGTTATGGGAGCGCAGCTTTTGTCTTTATACTTTGTGTGCATTTTACACATAGGAATTGTGTGCTGTACGTTTTCTGTAAATAACACGCAGTACCTTATTAAATGTAATGGCTGGAAAGGTTTAGTTGCTGGCCTCATTTGCACTTTCAGCTTCATTCCTGCATAAATACCGATGCTGTTTATTGACTGATAGAGCAAACCTTGCTTCTGATTTGCTGGGCCTCAAAACAACAGTTCTGCATCCGCTGGGGTGCGGGTGACCAGAGTAAAGCCAGTCACATCCACCCCTGCCACAGCAGATGACGGCCTTGCAGAGATGGAAGACTATGGTTTTATCTTTAGAGTTTCGAGGGAGGCTCCTAACCCTGCCATGTAAAGATAGAAAACATTTCACTCGGAAAGGTTTAAATGAAGAAGGGAGGTACTTCTCAGTTTAGCTGCCTGACTCATTTGCGCGGTCACTGGTGTGAACACTGCGAGTTGCCTGATCTTGGGCAGGATTTTACCTCAGGTTGAGCCCTCAGCTAATACAGCACTTCAGAGACCTCTGGCTTTGGTTACCTCGGGGAGGTCTGTCAGGTCCTGAGGGAAGAGGTGATCTGGCATGTACCCCTTCACCTCCGAAACCGTTGTGCGAGCTGAGTACCCCGCGGGACAGCTGTGTGACTGCGGGGCAAGCGCTGACGGTGGCCAAGGAAATGCCAAGGGAATGAGGCTCTTCCCGTGGCAGAAGGCTTCTCCTATTGTGTTCACACCAACTCTGCGCTGCAAAGCTGCATGTCGGAAAACTGATTAAGCTTGAAATTACAAGTTGCAACTATTATCTCATAATTAAGCTTCTGAGATGACCTCATCGATACAGTCTGCGTTTTGCCTCAGATACAGAGTATACTTTTCTTGGCGTTGCCGAGGATTGTGTGAAGTCGGTACACACGTAAAGATTTCAATTTTTATCTATAAAAATAATTACGACCTCTTAGTCAAAACATAAATTCTGCAGAAGCTGAGAGTCACCAGGGAAATGCTGACACATAGAACCACTATCTGCTCAGTACCTGTATTCTGCAAAGGAAAGAATTACACAGTTAAGAAATATTCTGCAGCATGATGAAATAATTTATTTTAACTTTGCTGTCTGATGAGAAGTTCAAGATGATTCAGAGGAAAACCAGCTAATGCTGGCGAGACAAATTTGTGTCCTATTATTTCAAGTGAGAAATATTTCTTATTTCCATTTCTACTGCTCTGTGAATACACTTCATACGGCTTTTTTCAGATAAAGAATCTTCCCAGAAGCGAAGTATGCAGTAGAACAAACTACAGGGACACAATTAATTCAAAAGATGTTTTAATCTTTACAATCAATTTATAACATTTTTGAGTTTATGATTTTATTTTTTTCCAGATTTCTTCCTATTGTTTGGACTTCCATTTATTTCTATGTTAACTGGTTTATAAAGCTGCCAAGTTTCAGCTTGGCTCTGCACATAGACTGATTCTTCATCCATTTAGTATGTTTTTATCCCCTTAGTTTATTCTTTTATTGCTTAGAAGCCCTAACTGTTTTACTTACTTGTTGCCAAACAGTCTCTGTTATGTAGATAAAGCCCAGTGATACAAATAGAGGTTTTATGGCACATCCGTATCAGTGAATGAGTACAGTTTACCTACTCAATGAAACCAGTATGTCATTTTTTAATTTTCTAATAAAGGGTGCTGTATAAATAAAAAGAGTTGCTATCTCTGTATCTAACAAACACAAGTGGCTCAGATAGTTGCTATGGTGCTGATTACAGTCTACATACCTAGAGATTAAATGAATAAAACTACCTTTTGGCTCTGGGATCCATACTGGGCTTCTCTTGCTCCCCATGTTGACTGTACAGCAGGGAAGCAGCTGTTGATGTGTTGCTCTTGCTGTATGTAGTTTAGGCGACTGTTGCAATAGTGTGAAGAATGACTAGAACTCAGGAAACATCACAATGTCGAAATGCCCGTACTGTCTTCACCCTCTGCTTGCAGCTGTGAGTCACAGAGTGATCCTGCTTCGGTGGAGAGACACCCCTTAACTGCTGACCCTCGGGGCCCGTCTGCAAGCTGTGCCAGCCCCCTCCTTATTTCTACGCTTCAGATTGAAAAAATACAAACCTGTTCAAAATGACGATTATGCCTGAGGGTCACAGGTTGTATGATGCCAACATGGCTGGTCCATACTTGCCCTCCTGCCTCAGAGCCCCAGGCCTGTGTTATTCAGGGGCAGAGTCCTAGCTGGAGTTTTCTGATGCAAGGTGACCGGGAAACAGTGTCCACGATAAACATCCCCCACCAGGGACCAGTGAGGCTGCAGACCCCACGGAGCCAGGAAGGAGACCCGCTGGGCTTTTTGGGGAAAGTTCTGCATTACAGGGTTCCCCTGTGGACAGAGCTTTGTGCCGAAGCAGCAGTGCAGCACACAAACACCTCTACTTATGGCCGCAAAGCCTGAGGAGTTACAGGGCACCGCTTCCCCCTCCCCTGGCACGTTTCCCTGCTGTTGCTTTGTTAGGATTTGCTGGTTTTGATGACCAGGCCAGGGCTGGCCACAGCTAGAGAGAGCCAGGGAACAAAGGTTAAATCTCGGGATGCTGAATCCTGCACACCAGGATGCTACAACTGTTCAGTGAAGACGGGATCCAAAATATTTTCCCCAGACATCTTGTTCAAACTGATCAGCTACAAAGACATGGTAGTGCCAGATAAAAAGAGTTCAAATGTATTTGCAGGACTCTGCAACCCAGGGTTTGGGTTTTTGCCTCCTAAGGAAAACGCTGTGAAGGCGTACAACCTCTGCACACCAGGTACAAAGAGACAGATAGAGACAAAGAAAATCTCTCTTTTCAAAAAGATGCTGGCAAAACAACCTTTTAAGTGCAAGAAGTTTAAATATAATTTAGGAATCTTACAAAATAAGTTAGAGATAAATCAAAAGGTTTAACCTGCAGGGGTATCAAAAGAGATAATGAATTTTGCTTTTTAAAAAAATAAATTTAACAAAATGTAAAAATGTGATGGCAGAAAATTATAAGTCTAAATTGTTAACATAGCTTCTTAGTAAGGTCAACTGCATAATGTACAGTACTTTAACCTCTTCCAGCAATTTTTAAACACCAAGCAGCTTAAATAGACTACATCTGAATTCAGTGGTATTTCTTCTGGGAGCTCTGAATGCAAATCAAGAGGTAATAGTGGAAGAAAATTAAAAGATGTGCTATTCTCATTTCGCTTTTTTGTACTGATAATAAGGAAAGCAGCGTAGAGAGTGATATGGCAAAGTGAACCTCTAACTTGAATAGCTTTTCTTTCACTTCTAATCTGAAATGCATTACACCCTGCCTTTTCAAATAATCATCACGTTCTTTACTGTAGCCTGCATTAAAAGTTTAGCAGGCGCAAGCAGCAGCTGTCACCAGAGGTCAAGGTATTAGCAATCAAAGAAAATAATGACCGGATTAAAAAGTTATCATTAAAATTACTAAACGAGAAACTTTTACGGCAGCTTATCTTCGCCTTGAGCACAAACAGCCAGTGAAGCGCTGCCTCCAGGACAGTAGCTGTGCCCAGGGAACTCCTGCCACCCTCGGCCGTCTCCCCACAGCAGCACCGTGGGGCTGGCTGGCCGGCCCTCGATGGGGGGCACAGCACAGCCACCCTCAGTGGCCAGAGGGGACTCTCACCTCTCTGCCTCCCTCTGGAACAGGCACTGCTGCCCCAAAACCAGCTCCTGCAGGACTGGGAGCTCCCCAGCATGACTAAAACTTGACCTCCAGATTCTCACCATGGTGAAAGGCTGGGGTCAGCTGCTGCAGGAGCACCCTCACCTGCCCGGCATCCAGCAACGTGTGAGGCTGGCTCTTACTTCATCTCCCCCAAGCACTCCTTTAGGAATAAAGTACAGCTGTCATGGAGTGCCCAACTAAGGAAATAGCTTGTAAAATCACAAAGGAGAGCAATCCAACTGCGGTCCTGGTGGTTTGTGACTCAAGTGATAGGGGGACTACTGTAAAAAGGACCAATGTTATAATTGAAAGGGCAAAAAAGAGCACAGACAGCTACAAAATCTGCCATTTACATCTAACTGCTGAAGGATATTTCACAAAGGGTTCTTTTTTAATACGTTTGGCACTCAAAGGTAATTTCTGAATTCAAAATAAACTCAGAAAACTACATGAAAATGCATAAAGAACGCATAATTACTGACGCAAATTGGAATATTTTTCTTGGAAACTCCATGTAATAAAAATGTGACACACAGGGGTACTGGTAAGAGACTGACCTTTATTTCCTGGCCCTAATCCATTTGGGTCAGAACGACAAAAAGCAAAGCCTTTGTCACATGGCAGGGGTCAGCCAGTCGTGTTTAATTTTTTTCCTCTTTTTGCTTTTAAATGCAAATAAAGCACATTACCAATGAAAATAATGATTGTAGATGAATACCTCAATTAAAGGAAATTTACATAAAGATACGTAGGATAGAGGTGACAGTAGATACTCCCAACATCCTAACAGACAATAATCCATTTCTTAATCAACTTCTGTCAATAATCATAAGCTTTCTGCTCTCCATGGTTTCCTCATTATAACACCACCTCTTGTGTTTTTAAATAGTTCTTTCTTCAGATGCTCTCCAAGCCAGCGAGTGAATCCGCTAGCTGTATTTGCCGACTCTTTGTGGTTTTTCACAGGTGTACGTTATTTCTGTGCAGGACTTCCATCGGCAGCATTGTGGATGCTCTCAGATAACAGAGAGCCAGTGTTGCCTTGGGTTTTCTTTAGATGTCCTCATTCTCTGTAGGACTGACCCTGGAGGGCTGCGGTACTGGCAGGTTGCTGTCTAGTGTCTGTTTGAAATCCAACATTTCCTTCCATTTGTAATTCCTGCCCTAATGTTTCTCCTGTTCCAGTTGTCTGGCATGTAACTCCTTTGTAATGCTCCTGATCAGATAGTGCTGTTGCCAGAAACTAGTTAGTGATTTGCACACTTTTCTTTTTTTTCCCCCTTCCTTCCTGTCACAACTATCCGTTGTTAATAGCGTGCTAGTGTTTGGAGGGGGTTGATGGCTTTTATTTTGAAAATACAGGCACCGAGGTGACATAGCTGAGCAGATTTATCTAGAATAAGGGCTTCTCTGAGGCACTCTAATGTTATGGATATTTCCTAGTCTTATTTCATCTCTAAATCCAAAGACAAAAAGATATGATTTCCTACAGATTTGTTTCTAATTAATGTACTCAGGATTAAACAAGCAGCAAAAAATGTAAGCTACTAATACTACACTGCATCATTAAAGGGAGATAACATTTTATCTTTAGTTTGAACGAGCTCCCTGTGAATGGAGGCCAAAGTTTTCAGTGTCTGCCTTTACTTTCCAATAAAGGTAATTAGATGCTAACTAGTTTTAATAAAGAAAATACCATACAATGCTTTAAACCAGCTGTTGAAGGTTCTGTGTTGTCATCCTCCCTTAGTGGTCCTCAGAACTGTGCCTGCCTCTCGCCAGAGTCCCTATGACTGAGCAACCGATTTGAAAAAAATTACGAGAGAAATGGACTGATGCTTCAATGGAGCTCGCAGTAGGGCAGATTAGAAAACACAAATGGGCACAGCAACACTAAATTCAGCCCAGCTTTAAAACAAAGAAAACAGCATTAAGCCATATTACATTTTAGAGATAAAATGTGCTGAAATTAGAACAACAAATTAAGTCTACTGGACCACAAAATTTAATATAACAAGGAGTATGATATATATATATATATAACTAAAAGTATGTAATGAAATGCTAACTGAACAGAGTGCTACTGAGTGAATTAGAGCTGAGTATAATGATCGGCTAAAAACTGCGGTGCCAGCAAGAGATAAGAAAACCATTCTTGTAAAACAATCAAGTAATGTATTTCTTGTTAACATTTTGCCATTTCATTGCTATCTCATTGTTAATTATATTGACATTTTTGTAGAAGTTATACGTACTTTCATGCTGCACACATGCCTGATCAAAAGACAAATAGTGTACAAGCTGTAGCCTGCCAGTTCTGAAAACCTTTATGCACAAAGCAGGTATTTGATCCGTATGTTCTACACCCACTGCACAGAAGACTCCTCTGCCACATGAATTCTTGCATTTTGTAAGTCTAGTCTGCACTTAATAATTCTGTGGTTCAAAATTTTATAATTGATTTATAATTGATATTTTATAATAACATATTTACATGTTTATGCTGAATATACAATATAGGCACTTTCACAAATTCCTTATTTTTCTCTCATATGAGCAAGCTACAGCAGAAAAAACTACCAGTTGTGTGGGTCTCAGAGGTGTATGATGGTACAGGCTCCATCTTCCTTCATTCCCCACAGAAGTCGAGAATTAGCCATTCTTACAGCACCCCAAAGGCCAGGCTGCTGAAGCAATTGGGAATCACATCCCCGGCTGCGTGGGCATGGGGGCTGCACGTAGCATCAGGTCGGTGTTTGTGGGTGCACGTTCACCACATCAGTTACAGCAGGAAAGGCAGGATGGCCTCCGAGCCAAAGCCAAAGGCAATTACTTAGTTTTTCCACTTGTTCTCTCTCAGAAAGACTAAACGCAGCTTATTTTGGCTAGCAGTACCACGCAAGTTCTCTTTTAGTCATGAAACCAGCCGTGCCAGTTATGTTTGGGGTGTAGCTGCGGAGGTGCATGACGGCATCCTATCTGGACATACCTGCATGAATTTCTGTCTCAACAGTGCAAGCAAAAATAGTGATGGAGAGAGAATTTTCAGGTGAGCCACTCATGTGACTCTTCCAGGTCACAAACCCGATGGCGCAAATAGCATAAAATTTATGCTGCCATACTGTTACTGCTACTGTTGCTCAGACTAGCCAGATTAACATGAGCATATGCTAGTGCTATGTCCTCCGTGGCACCGTGTGTACAACTTTCCAACCTACCACATTCCAGGCATGACCTCCACCACGTTTTCTGGCCAGGTTTTTTAAGCTAGAAACATAGGCAAGCTGCCTCAGCCAGAGAAGCAGAAGTGCTTCAAGGAAACCTCAGTACTAAGCCTGAGCTGAACTCTGAGCTGGTCACGACAGAGAACTGAAAAATGCGGAGCAGGTGTCCACCTCCAAGTCATCTCTGTCTAGAGTTTCATGTACAGTTTAAGCTGGCATAAACCTTCGCTATTGCTAAAAAAGCACTTCCACGCTGCATCCCCTCTCAGCTGCTTGTATCAGCCCTTGCTTCTCTCCTGTCTTTGTGCTGGCATTGAGTCTTTGTGCAATTGCCTGATGACCTGCATTCGGATCCATGTGAAAATGGACTGCTTTTCCCAGCAGTAGCTTTGCCTCCGCAGCCCAGTTCCCTGTGCAGCCGTACACAAACCGTGCTGGCAGAAGGTGAAGTGGGCAGCACAGCAGAAGGAACAGGGCTCACTGGGCAGGGGAGGGGTGCTTTTGGCAGGCAGGATGATTTAAACCACCTGGACGTACGTATGAAACTATATTTTCCATGCCGAAATATGTTCAGACGTCACTGCACACCCAGCGTAGCAATGAGACGTAAAGAGACAATTCATTACGAATCCTTTCAACTCTAAAATTGAGTTAAAAGTTGCTAGCACTGCCTTTATCCTTTGGCAGTTGTTGTGGCTTTACAATATTTTTGTTAGCTTTTAAATATTTTCTTCTTCTGCCTGTTCCTTATAAACGGAAGAAGCCTGATACTAGGATCAAGTTCTCCAGAGCTAACTTAAATTTTCTAAGTTTGAATTTGCTGCCTCAAAAAGCAAGGGAAAATCGTACCACCATGTGTTGGCTCATTGTTTTATATGGTATTATGACCACCCAAGAAACTCCAATTACTTCAGTTTCTGGTCTTTTCTAGGGTTGGGGGTTTTTTCGGTCTCACGATAATGGAGAAAAACTTGAAAATACCTGGAGACTCCAGCTTTACGACAGTGTACCTCTGGGTTTGGACAGGCTTTGTGCAGGCTCCTTCGCTTTTGTTCTCTTGTCCTCTAATAGAGCAAGTGCAATTACATGTTTTATACAGCAGAATGTTAACACAGTGCCTGCTGCAGGCTCTGCGCTCCTACTCTTAGAGCAGGAAATACTAATCGCCCCCTGGTTTCTTTCTTTCTGTAACCAGGGCCTCAAGTCAGATGTGATAAATCCCAGCTCTGCAGAAACACAGCCCTGGACAAAGTGCCCTAGGCAAGAGATCTCTGACTACAAGGGTTCTGCTCTCATGCCTATGAATCCAGTGATGTAACATTTAAATGGGTTTTTAAATAATTTGACTAATTGGCAATTCCTCAGACAGGAAGGATGAACACATCAGTAACAGCATTTAAGAGACTAATGTGGGACCTCTCCTCCTCCAGAGCACGAGTTTCACATGATTTGCATTTGATATCTGTGCTTGCTTTTAAAATGTGACACTTTTGACTGACTTTTTCTGGAGACTTCTCCAGGCTCACCTGTAGATCAGCTCTGAATAAAGCACAAGCACAAGCACTCTTCTCTGGGCAATGCTGAACCTGCCAGGCAGGCGGAACGGGGTCACCAGCGCCTGCTTTTTGACTTTCTCTGCATCCTCACATACTTAATCTTGCTGGACTGTACCCTAGTTAGTTGTTAGGGCTCAGTGAAACCATGTTTTATTTTATCCCCAGAAATGTATACTGGTGCTCTACTGTTTTAACTGTTTTTTGCCCTCCCTAGCGCCCAGACAACACACCTCATGTTCATGTGAAGCAACTGTATTTGATTCATCAGTAATGTGTTCTTCTGTGATTCACCTCAATTCCATACATCTTTGTGATGCACAATTAACGTACGTGATTCACTGCGATGCTGCACACCTCGCTGGGATTCATTGCACTACACAGCTGATTTGTATACAGCAGGTGTACACGTACATGTAACAATAGCCAAACAGGAGCGATAATGAGGAGGCGAGGTACTCCAGTAAAGGCAAACCCACCCTGCCCGGTGACCCGGGGAGCGCGGTGTGCAGTGGGGACGGGCACGGAATCTCGTGCGGGATCAATGCCGGTACAAAACACGTCCTGTCACAGCCATGGGATGTGTCTACCTCAGTAGAAAAACGGTTTGCCCTTAAGTCCTTTGAGTCACTTCCTTTAGGTATGACGGCTTTTCTTTTGAATTTGCAAAACTTTTTCTGCAACAGCAGAGTACCTCGGTGCCATGAAAACATTTGGGGAAGGGTCGGTGTAGTTCAGAAGGTGGAGGTGGGTTGTCTCCCTGACGTGTGGTGGTCACCCTGGAGGTCAGCCAGGGAACAGGGGGTGGGCGGTTGCAGTTGCACCGCTAAAAGGAGGGCTGGCTACAGGGGCACAGCCGCCCTCTGGGCACCTCCGCACCCCCTACCCAACCCGCGCGCTGGCAACCCCAAGGCAGCGCCCAGCGCTCAG
>NW_009733402.1:0-6087 GCF_000703405.1 Apaloderma vittatum
CTGGGTTTTAGCTCAAACCCAGGACAAGAATCCACCCGCAAGTTTAAACAGCGTCACCACAACACCTCCTCCACTGAGAAAAGAGCTACTGGATCGGTAGCGATTTATCTACGCGTTACACAGAAATATGCCAAAATTATATCCAAATGCTCTTGGGTTCATGGATTCAGAGACCAGAAAGGGCTCTGACACAGAAGCAGACTGCTCATTATTTCCCACAGATCAGAAGCTGAAATAAAACCCCCAAGAAAGCTGATTCAGGCACAGCAAAATCCCTTCGGCCACTCTCAGCTCCCGCGTTTTGGGCACAAGGGGAATTTCCCAGAGAACAGTTGAAAAAATCGTGCATGACATAACATAATGTATGCAAAAAAAAAAAGAGCAACCGTCTAGTAAATAAACTCCACTGTCAGTTAGTCTATAAACTTCACTCTAGTATAACTGTTTTAACAACAGAACCGTTACCATCAGCAGTAGCGAGAGGTCTGAATGCCCCCCAGCCTGTCTGACTCTATTTCTGACAAGGCTCAAGTGGTGTGGCGCAGCACTTACTATTTTATATTGTTCCTTACCTTCCCAAATCCATGCATTCATTTTAACTACAAGTCTCCGGCTATTATGATTCACTGGAACAGGAGGGGAAAAAAATTTCTCACACTTGAGCAACTGATGCCCTGACATCTGTCTGCATCCACAAAACCTGAAACAACAGCTCAGTTCCATTCATCTCAACGGGGACTAACTCAGATACCCAGTGATAACAGCGCTGACATTTAAAGTATTAATTATTTCACCACACATCAAAGCATATAAGGCTCTTCAAGGAAGACGATGTTATGGAGATCTGCACGATTTACCATGAGAGACAGCTCATTCTGATATTGCCAGCGTACGCCTGGGGACGCGCGTGCTCTCCCTCTCCGCAAGTCAAAAAGGGGGCCACGTTCAAGCACCTTCACAAAGTTCTGCAGCTCCACGAAGCAGACCACAAGGCGACAAATCCTCGTTTGCAAAGCATGGATGAGGAGAAACAAAGTACACGGACCTATAGAAATATCCTCAACCCAGAAAATTGAGCCAGCGGCGGGGGAGCATTTGCAGGGTGATGCTCGACCTTCTTAAAGGTGTTAACCCAGAGAAAAAAGCACCCGTGGCCTTTAAAGCTTGAATTCCAGCTTTGCACTGGTGACTACCATCACTCACGCCAAGAGAGGATCGGCATTCGCGCCCCAGACCAGAGCACAGCCCCACCGCTGGCCGCGGAAGCTCGCTCGCTCCAGCCACACTAATCCTGGGCCTGGGAGGTACAGACGTGTCGGCCAGCCTGCTCTGAGGGCACCCTGTGGTTTGGGGCTGGGAGGATGCTGCTAGAAGTGAACCGCAGTGGTCCCGTGTTCTATGTGCTGCTCCCAACACCCAACCCTCACCACAGCGTTGCCTCCCATTGCACGTGTCCTGCCGAGGCGAACGCAGCGGTAGGATCTGTTCTCTGCAAACGGTTTCTGTCACATCAGTCATATTCCGGCCAAGTGAACTCGTTCTTCCAATCTGTAGAGCTCACTGCGTCCTTGTAAATGTTGTTTCCCACAAGCAGACAAGACCTTCTCAAACCTACTGATGAGCTTTAGTGAACTAGTATCTCCCTATGCTGGGTACCTGGCATGGAGACTGATACAGTACGGCCCAGGAGTCCCACATATCCTACAGATTATTCGATATTGCATTGCTCTGACAGGTTAACCCCTGGGGGATTTCTGCTCAGCGAGGAAAATTATGTTCAAAATCTCCCTGATACACACATTTCCCGGTTAGTGTCTCTATGACAAAGTAAATGCAGAGCTGTGATCAAACTTAAGGTATGAAAGCCTACGATACGTAGCCTCAGCTGGCGTAAACTGATGTAAGCATTATTAAAGTCAGGGGAACTATAATGGGACTACTTAAAGCGGCAGAGAATTGGAATTCGCGCAGTATCAGAAGCAGAATATGAAGCTACTGCTACATTAGCAGCAGAGAACAAATGTCCTATTGTTCCAGGAAGAGCTTATGAAAGAAAAGCAATTCAGACCACGGAGATGGATGTGGAACCTGTATTCTCACCAGCGTAAGGTACACGTGGGGACTAAATGTTTAGTTGTGGTGATTTAAAATTAGACTTTTTAACTTCTTGTACTGTTACGGTTATACTACTGAAATATGCAAAATTTGGTTCAGCAACTGCCATTAACGTGTAACAAGCTGTTTCTCTACATTTTTGCTACACTCAGTAGTACGCCGTTAGATGCCCTCAAAATCCTCTTGGCTTCACTCTTATAGAAGTTTTCCATCTGGGAACCTGATGGAAAAGTCCACACATCACATTTCGGCGATGAGAGGAATTTGATGGCTGAGTTGCAGCGCCCTGAATGATAGCACTTAAGAGTGGAAACGCTGACAGAACCGTAACTACAGCAATGCCAGCGCAGCACACTTTGCAAGGAGCCCATTATAAATACACATTACAGGACGCATATGAGCTCTCATAACAGCTCCTCTGTGGCCTTTAGATTTACCCTTGAAATTTATATCTAATTTTTATAGTCATCTTTTCAACAGTTTATCATTCTCTTCTTCAAACAACCTGTCTTATTGTGACTCTTAAAAAAAAAAAAGCTCAAATATAATCAGGTCAAACATTAATATTTGATTGTGTATTAAACACTGAGGGCACAGGCAGATACACACAACACTAAGATCACTGTTTTCCTGTTTCCATGTCGTAAAAGAGCATTGGTGTTCTGGTGATTAAAGAGTATGACCAGAACTTGAGAGATCTACCTCCCTGTCTGTGTTCAGCTTTCCTGTGCAACCACAAGTTAACCACAAGGCAAGTGGTTCATCTTTCTTCGTCCCTCTGCGGCAATGCCTCGCATATAAAACAGAAACGCGTGGTTTTCTGTAACTGGATGCCCGTGTCTGACCTGGTGACGCCCTGACGAACCCTCTGTAGTCTGGTTTTAAATGAGTAATTACTCCTGTTATACCTGCAAAGTACCTATAGCCAGCTACTTGGTGCTTTTCGTATGACTTGACCCTTCGTGCTTTTCACCCAAGGTTATATCTCAGCACTTAATAATTATGAAGGACGTAAATACAACAGGACCCTGATAGCAGCAGGGCTGCAAGTTGTTGCTGCCGTTACCAGTTCTGACAGAACTACACCTTCCCCTGCTTTTAGTTTGCAAGATTTCAAAATTTTCGGTCTCCCAGGCTGCCTTCTGGTAGCTTCTCCACTAATAACAGGGTTGAGCTCTTCGCCCTTTCTTTCAGCAGAGGATTAACTCAGATCTGTCTTGCATTTTCACAAAAAAGTGCTGGAACTGTGCATCTTTGATGCTCCTACCTTTCCGATAAAATCTCACAGAAATTAGTCAAGAGGTTCAAAAGCTGTAGAAGTTCTGAAGAAGGCTTAGAGGCAAGAGGACTTTGGCTGCCCAAACATAGCTTACCTAGGCCTAAGATCAACACATTTGTTCACAGTAGCATCACAGTAATTTCTGGATAGCACAGACACAGGAAGAAAAAAAAATGCCACCATGTTATTTTCATAGCCGAGAAGTTGTTTTTACTGCTATTAGCAGCAACTACCTGGGGGAATTGATTACACAGGTGAGGCTCTACCTAATAGCTGTGTTTATCATTTTGCCTGCCATGGTGGGAGAGCTGCAGGTTCTTGAACAGACAGATTGAAAAGTTGCCTGTTCTACCCTCGCTCTAACAGCTCGGCATCTTCTGCGAAACGCTGTTTTGTAACATATGGCAGCGAGCACCCACTCACTCCTCAGAGAATGCTAACAGATATCCCCTATGCCAGTAACAGCAGTAAAACAGGGAGAGTACAGTTAACTTTCTGCTGGCTCCTACCTACATCTTCATGTCCTTTTTTGTGGAAGCACTCTAATTAACATGTCAAAGAACGGCACTTCGGTCTGACTCAAGTCCCCCCTAGATGGTTCGAGTAATTCTTGCACTTGAAACAGCTTTACAATAATAAGAGGACTTTTCTCCATGGAAGAATGCACATTTTCATTACCCATCTCTGTCTCACTCCAATCCTAAACCTCTTTCAACACAGGTATCAAGAGCACACAGATGGTGGCCCGCAGCAACGCTTGTGTTGAAGACCTGTGAGAGCAAGGCCTCCGGAAGCAGCAAATGGCACAGAAGAACTCTATGCTTAAATCTGCAATAACTAAAGAATTAACAGTCTCTGTCTCTGAAGGTAAACGCATCAGGCCTAGTGCAGCCCCTGCAAGCCCGATACTGTGCCTGAACCAGTGACACTGGTCCTTTGCTGAAGGAGCGCCTGACTCTAGCAAGTCAGACTTGGACATTCACTCTTATTTTTGTGTTAAATTATGATCTAAAATTTGACAATTACAATACACATTTAATGAGGACTCTTGGTAGTAAGAAGCATAAAGAAATTAAATAAATCCTTCCTTATTGAGAAATGTGAATATGATTTGGTGGGAGGAAGTCATCCAACTTAAATCCACCCTTTAGAACTTGGTGCACCATTATTCTCCAGCCGTGCTTAATAGGCTTCAGAAAATACAGTGTGCACATTGTATGCTGTCATTGTTGCTACTGGTACTGACAGTTCGATGAAATGATCATCTGGTCCCATCAGATTTCTCTCTTTCAGACCCACAGACAATGTTGTCCTACTAGCAGAGGTGAATACAGGGCACTAAGTAAGTTGATAATCCATTTAAGAAAAAAAGAAACCAACAGATTTATTTTCCACTCAGTCCACTGGCTTCTCTCGACACAAGATGCTCTCCTTGTCCTCTGGGATTATCTTGAAAACGAAAGGTTACCCCTAGCGAGAGGGAAATGTAAAATAAATACCATTATAAATAAAACATCTTCCAGTATATACAACAATGCTATCGGGTTCCTGTACACTCAATGTATCTATAGGCAGACCCATAAGGTAACAGCATGAGCTCTCATCTGGAAAAAATATTAACATGTGTAGTAACAGTGTCTTAACACCTCTGCACAACAACGAAGCTATCTCCTTATGTGTCCAAATGTCACAACCAGCAGAGTGGCCTTCAAACAGCGAGAGGCTAAATAAAGAAAGCAAGCAAGCCGAGAGTTGTCAATACCGATTACCAAAACAACGAGGCTCCGAGCTCGAGCTCCTCGAGCGTAAATCGCCACCACCTACCTGTGTAAATAAACCTGCCCGGTGCGCCTTTGCAAAACTGTTTGGATTTGTATGATAATGTCACTTCAACCACTCCGGGAATGTGACGTGGAGGTGTCTGAACTCGAATGGCGTGAGGCGTGATAAGCTGGGGAACAACAAATGGAGAGGCACGATTATGGCACGTCTGTGCTATCCCACCCCGCTTTCACTTTTCAGCCTCCCAACATGCTTTCCGAGTTAATGCATTGCTTATTCCTAGAGGGGAGGCACTCTAGATCAGGCAAGTGATCCAGCCAGTCTCCTTTCTTGCCTCCAGGAGAGGAAGACACATTTTAGGACAAACTGTCATCAGGAAAATTGTACTGCATGTGCCCATCAGTTAATTGCTGGCTTATTTCTCGACCCAGAGAGAATTCCTTCTCCTTCCTAAACTCAAATCCCTTCTTTACCTTTACCCACCTCCAGATGCCAGGATTGTTCCGTCCCGTTCTGAATATTACTGAGCAGTTGGTCTCAGCCAAGGAGTTCCACAGAGAAAACATGTTTATTTAGCCCACTCTACACATCACCATTTTTGTACCAGTTCTGGAATAAAAATAAGCACTCTTTCTCCACCACTGTCCTCAAAAAAAGAACTGTTTCATGAGTTTCGTGACAGGGAGGCACCTCTACCCACCTCACTCCATACAAGCATGGTCCCAAATACAACTTGCAGCCCGTCAAAAAAGTTGTCTCCAATGATGATCACCATCGCTCCCCCCGTAGTCCAACCTTCACTCGGGCTGATGGCTTTGATGCACGGTGTGGCTGAACAAAACACAAAGGACATCAGAGCATCAGGTTATGTGGTTTTGGTTTTCCCCACACAGCTTTGAGGCTGCAATACC
>NW_009733402.1:6100-24565 GCF_000703405.1 Apaloderma vittatum
ATGTAAGCGCTCACGGCGGGCGGGTGCAAGTGAGTTGTGTGCCCAGTAAGCGGCCCGAAGTCACAGCGATGCAGAGCTGGAGCTTAGAGCAGCTTCACCTGCTCCTGGGCAATTCTGCGCCGCTGCAGCTTCATGGCCGGCGTGAATTCTCGAGTGCTGACACAGGCCTGGGACAAGTCCCCTCCAGCCATTCACCCATGAAGGCTGCGTTACCATTCCACGAAGCACAGTAAATAAAGAAATTAATAAATAAATAAAAGCATGTTTTCTGCCTTGCTAGTGTTAATTACTTGCCTATTCATTACTGGCACTTAACATCGTGTCATTACAGCCTAATAGGCCAACTGTAGTGGGTGTAAAAATGAAACGCTTAAATGACTGTGCAGAGGCTGGTTGGGTTTTTTTTTAAAAAACGCTCATTAGCATACGATCACACAAAAGCTAAACCCTGTGGAAAGAGAGGTGGATTAAGATTTATTAAGTTTATCGATGGGTAAAAAAGATATGTAAATATCAGACATTTCCTCTGATTCCTATCAGGAGACGAGTTCTAATAATTTTCTTGATTTTATAGAGTACATTTTTTTTTTTCCTTCTCTCTTCCATATGTTCAAGGCCTCTGGACTATACATCCCATCAGGAACCCAATATGGTTTCCAGGCCATAACCAAAGTCAATCCATCACTCCATTCCCAATGTTGACAGGGTCAGAGGTGGAGGGGAACTTTGGCAGTGCTCCAAAAACACGAGACTCCTTTGAACAGCCAGTCAATCACATCCAATCAGTCAAGGAAAAACTGGATGGCTTCCTAGGCTAGGAATCCTGGGATTTTCCTTCTACCATTTCACTGCCCGCTGGGGGAGAATTAACACCACTCTGAATTCTTTACTGATTCAATCATTTTCTTCCAGTTCATTAATTCTTCTTTTAGGTTGATATAGGGCACAGTTAAGGAGTGGGGCAGCAAAACATTATAATGAAATAATATCCTTGCTTGTCTTTTCTACTAACATCACTAGCTCTTCTCACTTTCACTAGCTGCAGGGGAGGGAAAAGTAGACACAGATAGCATTTTCTGGTCATTTTGAGTTCTGTGTGACAGAGGTGGAATGCACGGGTAGTGAACCTATGGGAGGAGGGAGAGGAGGGGCCAACGATTTTGAAGCTTAACAGATACAAGTATTTGTAATTGCTTTAATATAGTCCAAAGCCCATCCTGTAGCCGGCCATGAGTCTTGCTTAGCCAAACAAACTAAAATCAATTAGTGTCAGCTTCCCTCCGTGCATTGTTATGCTTTGCGCGTAGTTTGTTTAAGGGAACTGGTGACACTTTTTCATACACATCTTGTGCCGCAACAGTTCTGTTTAACTAAGATGTCATGTTGCCTAATTTGCCTGAAATCAAATCTATCCCAGCTGAACGAGAAGTCTGAAATTTAGCTAATACTCAGTGTTTCTGTGTTTTTCATCTTTGCAGTGCAAACTAATTAATAAATTGAGGGGGGAGGGGGAGCCAGTCTCTTAGATGGAGAGAGGCTCATATTTTGCATGCAGTAGACACTGTTTTCCTGCCTCTTCTTTCTCGAAACCCCCTGAGGTTCTGTAGTTTCCCCTTAGCTCTCCTTCCCTCCTGAAAACAAATAGAAATTGAAGAATGGGAAATGTGCTTTTGCATTCATTTGCATTGCACTGCTCTTCATACAAATATCCTACCTTCTGAGGGGTCGAGCCTCCTTGCTCTCCGCCCATGCTTGGAGTTGTTGTGAACGAACATGTTGTCAGACACTGCCAGTACGTGCCCATCAACATTCACTGTTGTTGATAGCACAACCTAGATATTTCAAAAGGGAAGAAAAAGGAGGCAGGTAAACAAATTGCTTTGAAATTCAACTTGCTAAGTATTAATTATTCAGTTTATTTAAAACCCTCTCCTGTCTGTAAAATGGCATCATGTCCTTCAGGGTTTACTCCCTAAGAAGAAGGGGAGAAAATATTTTCAGCCTTGGTTCTATGCGTTAATTCCATTTAACGCCGCATCCTAAGGGTCGTAAAAAGTCCTTACTGTATAATGAACCAGCCACTGCAGATGGCCCTAAATTTAGCTCCCCATGACGCACTGTAGCATAGCTGATGGCAGAGAGGCCTGTACACACCAACCAGGAGGGCAGGCTGCAGAGCACCACGGCAATTTGCCCCCTGATACGTGCAGGCAGACTCGGAGCCATCTGCTGCGCCGCGCACGCAGGCAAAGGGATCCGCATCTGCTTCCGAAATATGGGTCTCCACTGACTGAGCGAAATGGAAACTCCTAGCACGTGAAAGTAGTACCTAACGCAAGGCCTGGTTTCTGACATATGTGTGCTTAGTGCCTCTTCAAAATCATCTGAGCCTGAGGACCCCAAATCAAGCAGTAGTTTTTAAACCTTAGTCTCCATGACTTAGGTTGTTGGGCTCCAATAGCGCATGAATTCTTAGAGGAAGTAACTGTATATGTTAATTAATCCCACTTAGGTTTCCCTTTACAATATCCAAAGCTGTAACTCCCATAAACCCAGAAATATACGTGCCTTTAAACCACAAACCTTCAGGCAAAAATGAGCAAACTGTGTTTTAACTACTGAAAGAAGACGCATCTTATTGAAACTTTTGGGTTTCGACCATTAGCTGGTGTAAATCAGTTTAACTCCATTCAGCTGCCACACAGCTCCTGTAATTCACAGCTAGTGAGAATCTGACCCTGGATGTGTTCATGAATTTTCACAGATGCAGCTGTCATGGTCTAGGTAAGAGAATGTCAAGCTCTAATTCTTGATAAAACTATATTCAGCGTATAGGAGGAGAAACCTTGCCCTTCTCCAGGATTATGCTAGCTTAAAGAACACTTTCTACCTCGAGACCAGCTTAATTCATTCCAAAAGGCTCTTGTCACACTGTACTCTTACACTTCTCAAGCATTCTTGTCACAAAATGTGTTGCTTTCGTGTGCCAACTGATTTCCTCATTGCGCATTTGGGTGGAGTGAGACTCCTATCCAAAGTGAACATTTCCCGCATGACATAGCTGAACCCACTCAGATGCACTTCATTATTTTCCGTTAAACAATGGAAATAAATTTTAATCTCTCACTGGCCAGCACAGAGCACACTATGGCAACAGGGGAATAGACCTGAATTATTCCAGTGTCTGAAATATTTACGACAAGTGTTTAAATTGTAACCAAATGTAAATAAAAAGTATATCATATATATATATACAGCTACACTATATAGTATATACATATCTGAACTCGGATACACGAGGTACGTATGTGATAAACACACACCCACACACTCTCAGTATGAAACACACTTCTTGTTTGAACAACCATTTGGGTGGAAACGTGCACAACACCAGTGCCGCATCTCAGCGAGAGCTGCAGAGATCCCTGCAGCATGAGTAATAGCGAGAAATCGTCCTCTGTTTAGAAGGTAAGTGCTGAGCATCTCCTGTTCCCTGAGCCAGCAGGAACGGGAGATGCACTTTTAGACCTCTCTCCGTGAGCGGTTCCATTTTTATTCACCTCTCCCATTCATCACAGGACGGTCAAAGCCACTTGGCGTTACACAGGCTGGGACCGAGGGTCCATAAAGACAGCATTCTCGGGGATGGGACAAAATGCAAAGTTCAGGTCTGGACCACAACATTCTCAAAGTTTTGGACCTTATTTGCAGTAATCTCTAAGGTACTGCTGAAATTCAGCAGCGACCTTTGTTGCCTTTGCTACGACACTGCTAGCCAACTCGTTATCAATGAGGAGTAAGAACATGGGAGATTACAGATGTAAAAGCTACTGAAGTTTGTCACTTTGCTCCAGTCATTCCCTCTTGCCTGATGAAGATGACAACCCAATTGTTTTATACTGAAGAGTAAAAAACCCCAATGTTTTATGGATAAAAGGAAGAGGAATGTGCATTCCACTATGGTCTCTAACTCCCAGGCCCTTCCCTTTCACAAGCCAACTGCTTTCCCCCAGTGAGTATTTCCTGGGTCACGAAGGGTGACCCTTTCCATCTGGAATCAATCAGTCAACTCCTGACAACTTCCTGAAACACCTCACTCCATTTCCTGTTCTCTCCCCCTTCTCTCTTTCCCCCTGGTTTGCTTCACTCTTCAAAACTGCAGGCCACAGCAGCTTAATGTTAGAGGGTCAGACACAGTTAGACTCCAAAACACTACACAAGAACACCTTTGACCTTCAAAAATCTTTACATCTTAGCTAAACAAATCAAGGTCAACGTTTCCTACCATTACCTTGTTAACCATTTCTATGCATTTTTGCCAATACCTGTATTTATCAATAACACTTGTTCTGCTAACGTTGTAAAACATTCCAGGTCTTTTTTTAAAAAACCTGCATTTAATGCCGATGAAAGGTGATGTGTAAACTTCCCTGGAGACTTAAATTCTCAGGTTTGTCCACAGCACTGGCAAGTCCCCTGCAAATGGTTTTGGTGCATTTTTCTTTTCCTGATATGATGGCACCTATTCAAGTTGATGGCCTTATACCTAAGATCAGTAGTTGATGCAAAACGTAATCCTAAGAGAATGACCTAAGAACATAAAAATACATCAGGTAGGCCATGGATTCCAGTAATAGCAGCTGAGGGCCAAATTTGACACAGACAGAATAAAGACTAAAGATTTTGTGCCACCCAACAGCTGGATCAGCCCGTCACCTCTGCTGGCCTTTCATAGGGCAACCAATGGAGCAAGAAATAGAGGGCAATGCGTTAGTCCTTCATCCATCCCAGAGTATGTTCCATCTCTAGGAATGCTGAGGGAGTTTCAGGCTTCTAAGTGATGATTTTGGCAGTCCTTACGCCTCTCTGCAGATCTGGAAGGGTCTTGTTATTAGCTAGGAAGCCCCAGACATAAAATAATGATTCCCCAGCAGTACCGGAGAAACGCGTGTGTTGTATCTTCACATTACTTTTGCTTCCCAAGTGGATTTCTGTAAAGTAATCCCTGCTCAAAAACCACACTGAGGGTTCACCTCCCGTGACATTCAGACAAACTGTCTTTAGCGCGTTAAACTCAGGTTCTCTGAGCAGCACTGCCTCGCTTTCACTCCCCCGCACAGTTCAGAGTGGTTTATTTCTTTATGAACCTTTAACTAGGTTCTACAATTTTTCCTCCCCTCTCGTTACATTACCTCAATATTTGTATATCCTAAAGCGTGCTCGTCTTCAAATCACACGTATGCAAATACACACCATCATATAGACAAAAGCTGTATCACTCACAGACCCCCATTTCGACATATGGTACAAGCATTCCGGGCATACAGGCATTTACTTACATGTAACATATCTCATCACTGTGTAAATGATCTCTCTCAAAAAATTCCTGTTACCATTCCAAGTGTGGAAAAAATTCTTTATGACATTGTACATCTGGAAACAATATTACATTCCTGATGCACTTTCCCTTATAACTCTCTAGTCACAGCACCGTGTTATTTTAACTTTTCAGAAGAATAACTACTATGAGGATTTAAAAAATTATCATTATTATTATTATTTTCCAGCTGGGTGGAAGGAAATATGTCAGGCCTCATCCTGCTGTCTTCACTTGGACAGGGCTCCCATTGATGTCAACTGGCGTTTTGGTCGAGCGAGTAATTCAGGAGTAGATGCTAGAATAGAATGCGTTTGCTTCATACTTGGATTAGAAATAAGATAAACAATGTGAAAAATGCCAACAGCCTCTCTCTCCTCAAACCTTCCACTGAATTCTTTGAGAAATCCTCCCTGCGACCCTGAGCCTGCTGCAAACTCGAGGCAAGAAGAAAAAACTGTGTTTCAGGATTGGGGCCTCCTAAGATGACAGGGGCACACAGGTAGGAGGTACCTCCTGGGTCATCGACACCTCGTCTCCTATTGCAGACAACCAGACCACGGAGCGACTTCTGTGAAACTGTCTTCGACCGTTTCAAGCCTTTGCCCTCGGCACTCCTCTTGTTTTAAAGCCTGCTTGTCCTGATTGTTGGGGATTTTATGGTTTACAGCCTAAATTTATTCCTAATCAGTTTATACTTAACACTAGCTTTAAAATTATTATTTCCCATTCTGATCTACCTCAGGATATTTCTGGACAGCAGTTACGTCCCGTTTCAGTGCATGTCACTGCAGTGTTTGAGCCAAGCTCCCCAGCCACCTTAATAACCCCTTCCTGCACCTGTTCCAATTTCATTTTCATTCTGCTTTGAATACAGTTGAACCAGTATATTGTATTCCAAACAAGAAATCAGTGGGGTACAATGGTACAAATGCATCCTTCTTCCCACTGGCAAAGCTTACCTCAGACATAGTGGAATCTAAACTGTGTTTTGTTTTTAACAGGCAATATAAAACTGTGCTACCTCACTGTCACAATGGCTGTTTGGTCTTAGATCTGAGCACTTTATGCTCCTTGAGTAATTTTTTTCATTTGCAGTTGCAGTCAGTTCGTCCCTTCCTTACACAGAATTTAAAATAACGTCACCTTTCATTGGGTCAGTCTCTATCTGATGAAGAAATCTGCCACCCTGTAATGATAGCTCCAGACTCTGCTGATACTGGTTGCATTTGTTTCACATTTATACCTGGGAAATTAGTCTCCCGTAACGACTGTGCAGTGTTCACCCCTCCAACAGCAGATCAGCAATTTCTATCCCCATCCAAATCTGACCACAGGGGTCTCTGGTACATTCTTACACCCTCAGGCTGAAAAGGATTTTGATTTAGGCGAGTTACATTTTATTCTTGACATCTCTTTTTGTTTCTTAGAGACTACATTCCTAACTCCCAACATTATCCCACCTCTTTCCCATTTTTCTTTTTCCTGAATGACACGGATCCGTCAGTGGTTTGTATCAGAAGCTCACCAGGTCAATTGTCAAACCCGGCCAGCTTTGCTCACGTGCCTGATGATGAACTAACCCAACCACTCTGAGGTCAGGAAGGAAAGCTCCCCAGGGATACACCTTGTTATTTTTCCTTTCTCTTTCTCCCTGGAGCACCTGGAGGGGGATACCTGCCAGGAAACATTCCATGTCATGATTTCTGCTGAAAACAGAGGGCAATTGCCGACCTTTCTCTTTTTGTTTCTAAAAGCGCATGTTGGTTCAAAGATGACCATGGTTAGTAGCGATGTTCCGCTGCCTCGGCCACGGGACCGTATGAGCTGTTCAATCAGGGTGTTACTGGATGAGGCAGAATTCCCAATCAACAGGAGTCTAACGCGTTAGCGCTGGGTCTCAGCTGAAGCGTTTTAGCTGAAGTGCCTCATCTTAATTCCACAGAATTATTGTCCCCCATTACACACCGGTCGTTACCATTAAGCATCAGTGGGCTTCAATCAAGTTCTCTAGGAGAAGTCCTCATTAAATAGAAGGCCTAATTTTATTTTATTTTTTAATCTCATTCCTGGGAGAATCACTCACTGACAATACAGAAATGGCAGTAACGACAATATCTATGTAAACTCAGATTTGCAGATTAGCTGAGCTCAAATAGTCAGCGCTATGGTTTGAGTAAGTGATTTTCAGCGTGCTTTTTGTTTCAGTTTGCCACTGAAAAATCTTTATTGCAAAATATTTCTATTGATAAATAATGAAGATTTGCTTCAGTTAAATTCACAAGGACATACTGCTCGACGTGTTTGGGCAGCCATCGAGTAACCATGAAAATATCCATTAGCTCTAGAAAGACTCCCTTCCCCATTTTAGCCACCAACGGACATTGAAGTAGTGAGTGATTCACAATAAACTTACGTTACTACTGGAAAAAAAACCACAAAAACTAAAATAATAATCACACATCCTTTAACTTCTGAGGTATAACTTTTTTTTAACAGTAGAACATCTTCGTATTTGATTTAAAAAAAAGAAAGGTAAGACATTTTCAGTGTATCTTTGAAGCTCTACTTAATGTCAAAGCAAATTTCAAACAGTTAACGTGATCACAAAGCAGCTGGTGTTGCTCTCCAAACTAAAGAATTATCCTGAAAAAAACACCTCTTCTGGCATCTGGAGCTGTATTAAATTTACAATGCAGCGTTAACGTAACCTTTCCAGCCCTTTTTCTCCCCACCCCCACTTTTTTTTTTTAAACGACTGTGATATGAGTGAAATCTAGCATTTAATTTAGTTTCATGTATCTTAACTGCACTACTAAATATCTAAATCATACGACATATCTACAAGCGAGGTTGAGGCCAGGCTCCGAGGCTGGATCCCAACGCCCTGGAAGTTTGGTTTTCAGCCAAACCGAGCCCGAACTGCGCAGCTTCACGCCCATCTCTAATCAGAAGCATTAACTTGACACCCTTCCAGACATGAGTAACCATTCTTCCATGCTGGAAGAACTCAATCAGATGCATTGTACAGCTCTAGCTCCATGTCTCTTATTTATATTTGTGTCTCAATAACAAAGCCTGAGATTTGGGCTTTCATTCAATTTCCATTAAAGACAAAAAAAAATGCCTTTTTTTGATGAGACTCTTTCAGTTCCAAGTTTCAGTAGAAATTTAAATGAGAACCTTGACATAAAGATTCTCTTTTTTAAAAAAAAAAAAACAAACAATATCTTAATGTCTCCTGGAGCTCTGACAAGCACTACTCCGTTGAAAATTAATATATTTCGTTCCGCAGAAAAACATGGGTACAAATCAAAAGATACTCAACCGAGTATCGCTGCAGAAGTCTGTTTGCATAAGGAAGGTTAAATGCGTGGAAATGGTTGAAAGAGGAGGGTCCTAGTAACAACAGCTGTACAAATAATTTATTAGGAAAAAACAATAAAGGTTTTAGATGTGGCCTAAGAATAAAACATGATGAATTAAATCATAAAATGAATAAAGTACCCTACTGCACTGGGCTTTTTGACCCTGCTTTTACTGGTAGGATGAACAACTGTCCTTTCAAACCTAATAAACAATTCTGCACATTAATTACTTCACCTGATATAAATCTTAACAATTAAAATGAAAAGGAACATGTTCACGGTGTGCAAGCACATTCACTAATATTTGAAGTAATCTTCTCTTCCCCACTTCCGACCGTAAGAGCAGCTGACAGACCACACTGAGCAGGCAAAAAAGGGTTTGCCCAATTGTAAAAATTAAATCCCTCCAAAAATCAACCAAAAAAGAGGTGGACTGAGAAGAAAGAAAGAGTGGAGAATTCAAGAACATTCTTAACTTCTGTTACATTCTGGACAGTCATGCTTCTATCCGTAGAAACAACAAGGCAGAGAGAAAACCGGCTGCCTTGGCTTATTGTCTTTACAGTTCATCATGGCTAATTTCCTTTGGAACCAGAGCTTTTTCACTCCCAATGTGTAAAATTTTGCCAACTGAACTACTTTTTTTTTTTTTTTACTCTACATACTGACCTCTGTAGCCCAGAACAAAGCTCATCAACCAACGCGCCCGGTTTTGAACAAGCCTGAATGAAGATCCTGCTTTCGCTCAAAAACCTCAAGCACTTCACAATTTGTCTCAGAGGGTTCATTTTTGTACCGCTGAAAAAAAAGTCTCGTTAACATTTTTGGTTTTGACAAAGAGTAAGCTAAACCTAGTGGTTTTGCCTGATCTTGATTAATTTGGGGGTTTTGCACTGAAATCTCACACTGAAACTCAAAGGGTATGAACTCACACAGACTGAAAGTGCAGAAGGAGTTTAAGTAAAACAGCACCCGAGAGTTTCACTTGGCTCTGCTCTTTCCAGCTTGGCCTGTCGTAAGGCAGAAACCCCAGATGAAGAGTCTATCCCAGCTCATTTTCTTCTCCAATAAACTGCTGGGTTTGGTACAAAACTCCAAAGCAAGGCCGTACTTTCTCACACGCAAGAGGCGTGCCAGGTGGACAGACCGACGGCATTCCGCCGGGAACCACGTGGGTGCTGGAAGAGCCACCGCGGTTTCCCTGTTCCCTGTCTTCCCTGGAAATCTGAAGCTGTTTCAGGGTCTCTAACATCACCATTCGGGGGGTGGAGATACAGAGGTAAAACAAAGAATAAAGCTGACCCTAGAGATAGATTTCTGCCAAGGCAAATTAGATCCAAAGTCCTCCCGCAGTTCAGCACCTGATCAAAATCGAGGATTTAAGTTTCACTCGCCATAGTGAGCAGGAGATTGAAATCAGATCCCAATTCCTTCAGTGTTCAGGTGTGTTTGCATCCAGAATTTATATTTTGGCTGTTACAGGCAGTATTATTTGTAAGATGGCAGTGCCTTGAATCCCCAGGTGCTAATCAGGATACCCTTGTGCGAGGTTTTTTTACAAACCCATAACAAAAAAAAAGATTTTATTTCTGTTCCATTAAATTCCACAATCAGTTATTCTCTAAGAGCTAACACGATCTGTTTACACGCCACAAACCGAGCTTTTCTTTACTCCCAGATTTTTTTGCCCTCTTGGCAGATGTTGTCTAACTGGTGGTTTCTCCTTTATGGAAATTGCCACTTGCAGAAAAAAAACCAGCACAAATTTCCTAACAACGAGCACCTCTTTTTTCTAACGTCTTATCATCTCTAAAAACACAGAGCGAGAAAGTCACTGCAGCCTCTTTAAACCACTAGTGAAAAAAATTAAGTTGGTCAGGAGTTTTTACTTAAATTTATTTCCACTCAAACCAAAAAATTAACAACTCTTTTATATTTTTTTGGCCTCCATTGCTTTAAAATTATTGGAGCTTTCAGAAGCTTTCATTTTGCAGTATTTCTCTTAAAAGTCGAACTCCTTCCTGTGAATTTTCCATTGCTAATAAAAGTCAAGAAAAAAGAAGAAAAAAGAAAAAAGCACTTGTCTGTGAAAACATGTTTTGGTGGAAAGTTTTAAACTCCTGTGGAGCCTTAACTTCATTTATAAATGAGGAAGCTGATGCAAGTGACGAAACACGAATTGCCAAACCTAAGGATGTCACCTTCCCACTACAAGTCTACAAGAAAACTAAAATCCTCTTTGTGCCAGGGACGTGACACGGTGAAGGTACAACAGTAACGGCAAGAAGCGGTAACGGGATCGACGCGGATTTTCATCGGTGGGTTTCAAAGACTCTGCCCGGCGACGCACACGCGTGCTTTCCAAACGCTCGAGACCACAAAGTTTCCCCGAGGTGAGCATCCCCGAAAAACACCAAAAGAAGGGAAAAAGGTTTCATCCCAGGTCAGCAACTGAGGGCTCCAGCCCAGCTCCTGGTGCCCTCTCGCCAGAGCACGCGCTCCGTTCGCGTCTCTGTGAGGACCGAGGCACGGGTAAAATGCTTATTTATTAACCGTGGTTGCTAAAAAGGTCAGGGGATGGAAGGTGGGGAGGCTGTGCCTGCTTTTCTCTTTGCCAGTGACACACTTCACCTCCTTCTGTGTTTTTATTAGCTGGTATTCACAATACATCAGCGGCAGCTATGATGAAACCAGTGGCAGATTTCACTGCAAAGCAGCTGGGTCATCGTCCCACGGGTCTTGTTGCTTTGCTGCGTGAGATCTTAAAGTGACCATCGCTATTTTGGCTTCCTTTTTTAAAGGAACTGAAAGGGAGGGCACGAGAGTGTTGCGTTAAAAGGCAAAAGAGATGGAAAGAGAGGGCGAGTGAAGGGAAAATGAGGAGATAGCTTGTGTGCCACGTACAGAGCTACTTTGAAAAATTCGGAGGCATCTAAGTATCACAAGCATGATCCCCGCTGTGGGCAGCTGGATGTGCGAGTGCTTTGCCCGAGGGTGTCAAATCAAATATCCACTGCTGGTTGGTACAGTGCAGCACTGCCCCTTGGGGATTCAGAGTGGAAAAAGAGGAAAAAAGGGGGGGAAAACAGGCTTAAACACAACAAATGGAGAAAAGCTTTAACAATATCAGATCTAGCTTATCATACGCTGTCACCATATTTATTACGAACCGTGTAGGAGAGAGGAGAGGGAAAAGGAACAGAAGAAAAAAGCAGAGAGGTTAATGCTGAGCGTTATAAGACTTACCTGGAACCGTCTCATATCTCTTGGGTTTCCTGCTGTTTTCAAGCAATTCTGATTGCACTTGAGAAAAAATTTTAAGAAGAATCTGGAAAGATAAAAGAACCACGTCACTTCTATTAACCACAACAGAACATGTGTTGGTTTATTCTGTTTTGAAGTGTACAGCACAATGATTTACATGACGGTGTATCAGCAGACCAGGATTGTAAGAACTTAGCAAAAGAGAAACCAAAAAAAGGAGCAAAACTAAACCCTAACAAACAGAAGTGCAAAAAAATCCAGTGAAGTACAACCAATGTGACTGTAATCCATTCCGAGTTGGGCTGCTCGCTGCCGTAAATCAACATATCTACTCCTATTTATGCCCCTTTCCTCACGGCATGTTTGACCACACGATTCTAGTTTCTTTCTTTATCTCTCCCTTGCATACAAGGTCTTTCTTTTGCCGTCTGAAAGGATTTTTCATGAAACAATATAGAAAGATAATGTCTTTGTAAAAACTGCACAAAAACGACGGGGCAACTCGGAAGCAGATAAGCCTCGAAACTACTTAGAATGTACTAAAAAAAAAAAACAACCAGAAACAAAAACAGCTCCCAGAAGAAGCCGATGAGATTTCATCACGACGATGGTTTTAGTTATTAAGATTTCAGTGACTAAAGCAGAGAAGCAGAACTGCCGAGAGCCCGGATTATAATCTTACACAGATTTTGAGAGAGGATCACAAAATCATGACCTGCAGGAATACATGACAGCTCATGCTGTCCGAGCAGATAAACCCATTAACATTGGACAAAGTTCTCGCGCCAATTATTTTTGCCCTGTCACATATGCCTGTCTTTACGTGCGATTATTCTGCAGAGTTTAGCTTGTCATCCTCACAAGTTGAATCCTCAGCACGCCTGATTGCCCTGTCCAACACTATGCACTAGAGCACATGGATTTTATAGTTTAGAAATATCAGGCAGGCATTTTTCTCTAAGCATTTTCACAAAATTTTGTGTCTAATCGAGGGAGATGAGGATTCATCCCTTTGTTATCTGATTAATCTAATCAGAAAAAGAAACTACATAAAGCATCATAAAAAATAAAACTAGCATGCCTTCAAAATGCAGACAGAACAGGCAAGAATTGGTTTTGGCATCCTCTGTCACAAGTGAAAATATTTTCTGTGATTCTTTTCATTTCCTTTTGTCAGACAAAGTGGGTTTAACTGCAACAATTAAAATTTTTTTTTAAATAAAAAACAACTCAAAGACTTTAAGACAGATTTAGAGTGAAAAAGACTTGGATATAAGAAAAAACAAATAGTTGAAGAACTGATTTAGAATACAAAGAACACTTTATTTATTTATTTCTCTTGCTGAGTGCTTTCCTTAAAAAAAAAAAAAAAATCCGCTTTTGCAGTAAGTTAAAGTCCCAGGTGAGCCAGGCCTATTTCCCTTTCTGTTACTATGACAACGATTTTTTACCGCAGTCCCTAAGTCCCTTCAGAACTCACACATTCATGCCTTGAATTAGAACTTTAAAGGAGAAAGATGTATATTTCCAAGGGTTTACCAACAACAACAACCAAAATAGTCCTCACTCCCGACAATAAAGCAGAAATCCACACTCCCTTGTTATTGCCGCTTTCTTTGCAGCGCTTACACGGGTATTTCTCTTCCATCTGCCTCAAACATACAAAGAAATATCGAAGGATCCGATCCATTTATACGTTGCTTGAACAAACAAAACCCTTCGAAAGCCTCATGACAACCGAACCCACAAAAAAGATCACGTCGCATAAAAAGGCGCTTGCAAAATACATCCTTCCAGCAAACTTTTTTAATTAAAATGTTCCTTTCTGTCCTTAAACCTCTCATTTTAAAAATATCTACGTTATTTATTTTCTCCGTGAGGGCATTTTGCAGGCTCTTATTTTAACCTCCATCGCTCCTTCTCATTTATGACTCGAAGAGCTCCCTGGTTCTCCCCGTGGCCGGGAGCAGGGAGGACGCGCAGCCGTTCCCCTCCCGCTGGCTCGGGGCTCCTGCAAACACAGCCCTGGTCACCTCCTCGTATTCCCAGAAAGTCCTAAAAATCCCTCCTAAAAATCCTCCCAAGCTTCACGCCTCAGGAGCGGCAGCGAGTGAGTATGTTCCATCAACAAAGTCGTACTGACTCCTCGTGCTAAAACCTTCCATGGGAGTGATTCAGTGAGCAAGATTTTGTCTGCAAGAATGTTTTCAGAGCGAAAAATATTATGCACGCCGCACACTCAGAGATTCACAGGAGAATCTGAGCCAGAAACGTTACTCACAAACACTCCTTTTTATCCTGCCCTCTTGTTACAGATATGAAAAAATATTTGCAGATATATAAACAACTGACTGAGGAAAAACTGCAGGACAGAACCCAACTATAGAATGAAACCAAGGCAAGTAACTTTTACACAAAAATCAATGAGCCGCTGGGTAATGGCTTATTTTGGAGAATAACTGCGAACAAAAATCCACAAGAACTTGTTACTTTCAAGTCAAATAAATGATCGAGTTAATCAGGGAAATGTCTGCTTTCCTTTTTAATTTTTTTTAAATGCTTGCACCCCTACTCAGCTGGATTAGAAACCTGACCTAAAGAAAGAAGGAATTCCTAGCAAAGAAAGGTGTCTGTCAGAGAACTCGCTGTGTCAGCTGAGCAGACTTTGGGAAGAGCTAAGAGGCTGCCGGTACCATACGTTACACAACCTCCTACAAGGCAGATACAGCAAGGTGAAAATTCTAAATGTATATTTAGCAGAATCCAGGACTCGTTGCAATGGCAATGAATGAAATTTGCATATTCTGCTAAACATCTCCAAAAAATTGGGGTTCGGATCCCCAGCAAACCTACATCAGCAGGGTGCGTAAAAATTAACTTGGATTTCAATTCGATCCACGCTGATTAATACTAACGGGCATATTGTCCCTCAAAAATACACAGAAAACGAAACTCTCCTTCTCTCCAAGCCGCGTGCAGAGCATTCTCATCCTCCACCGACTCCTTTGCAATAAACAGCGTTCAGCACGCTGGCGCCCGGAGCTTGAGGGGCTTTAGCCGGGATCTTTAACCAACAGCAATTCTGGGAGTCCCACTTGAGACATCCGAGAGGTGCCGGACTTTCGGGAACTGCTGAGCTGCTGAAAATTGTGCACCTTTAAGATATCGCAAAAGAGGCTTCAGTAACGCCTCACCTCACTTTTCAAAGCGCTGGCTTTGGGCTTTAGTACTTAAACAGTTTTCCTGTGCATCGTCTGTGCCGAGATATTTGTTGTTTCTGTGGAGCTCACTGGATATGCTGCACTGACAGCTCTCCCTCCCATCACCCCAGGTTTAGATTTACCTTTATTTTGACACACACACAAGAATTTTTGTCCTTCCTCTAGTCAAACCACGTCTCTCTTTTTTCCTTTCAGAGTTTGTCCAGGTAATTTTTAGCTGCAACTGGGCATCTGCATGAAGTATTTGGTAGGTTTTTATATAAACATATATATTTTAAGTGGTTGCATCTGGGCAAGGCATTAATATTTATTGCAGTATTAGAATAAAAATGACTTGGAGGGAGCAAAGAGGAGGGAAGGTTTAGCACTAAATGAAGCTGATTTAGGAGTAACAGTAGAATTGCGGAAAGGCTTTATTAATTTTTTTTTAACGAGAACCTTTAGCCAGCTTTTGGCCTCAACCTATACATGCAGGGGGCAAAAAAATATATTAAAAAAAATTAGCTCCTTTTCATGTTTCTTAGCTGGCCCTTGTTGCTTGCTAGGGATGGCGTTAGCTGTGAGTTTAGCAGGTAATTCTGGTTGCAGCCAGGAAGCATGGCCCAGCCATCTCAAGATCAACATCCAAGGGTGCTGGGAGAAAACCTAAATCCTTTTGAATGACTACCACTAAAAATTCTGGCATTGCTATAGAAAATCTGATTAACTTAATGCATAGACATATAATTAATGAAGACATAACTACAGACTTAGCCTTTTTCTCCCTATTGTCTCTCTCATAGAATCGAGCTCTCTATCTACACACTGATGCACTTGCAGAGGTCTCCAAAACGCCGCTTTAGCTAGGACTCCCTCTTCTAGGATTTGAAAGGAGTTATTTTAAAAGTTACTGCTCCTCCTACCAGGAGTCACCACCCTGCTAGGAGTTAGGTTGATGAATCATTTAAACACCCCTTTTTCACTTCAGTGCAAACACAGCTGGGTTATCCCAACTACTCTTCTGCAACACTACGAGCAAGGCTACTGGACATGTTGACTCCCACCTTGTCTGTGCATGCCCATACTTTAAGGTTCTGTGCCTACCAGAGGCAACATAAAGATGTGGCTAGAACTAGAAAGCACGTCCCACACCTCTGAGAATGTTTATCTTCCATCTCAGATGATTGAGACAAACCTTAAAGGAAATCCTGTTGGAGTCAGAAAAAAAATAAAACAATCTTTCTTGTGACTTCAGGAGGACTAGATGGAAGCCCTAAAGAGCAGTCCCACATGCAACAGAAGGTGTAGGTTTGGGGGTTCGGGTTTTTTTAAAATCTATTAATGTTCTTTTACAACTCTGCCGCAAGACCTGGGACCGATTAGTCTTGCTGCATAAAGAGATAATAAGCTTTGTGCTTTTACAGCGCCATTCTGTGGGACTGAAACTTCAATGAATTCTGCCTCAAAACCCCTCTGCAGCAGGTGGTGTAACTCACCATTTCACAGGCAAAGATGCCAGGACCTGGCAACTGGGAAGGAATTGCTCCCCATCCCATGGCAGGTCTGCCGCAGAGCCGGGACTGCGACTCACATCTGCTGCCTCCTGGTTCTACATCTTAACTAGCCTTCCAACCCACCTTTTGTGCTTTCTTAACATACAGAATCGAGGGATATAGAATTGGTTTTATCTTGTGAGCCACCTCTGGGTACACTTCAAAAATCTCCCTTGCAAAGCAAATACTGAGAGAATCCTGTCCTGTCTGGGTTACTGCAGAATTTGGATCCATGGCCTCAGTCATTTCATGGCATGAGACTCTGCCTGTCACCTTGTAGGGAACACATGGCAGCGTTGTGCTTAAGTCAAGTGCTTCCAACCAATCAAAAAGTGAACAGAGAAAAAAATGGAAGCTGTTGTTATTATTAATATCTTTGCTAGAGCTAAACAATATTAAGATAAAATACACTACGAACTGCAAAACTATCACTACAGCAAGGGCCTCACTCCAAGCCCATCAAAGCTAGGAAATTCTGAGATCAGGGTCTCCCATCGTCCCCTCGACTCACCCATGTGTGTCTTGGCATTGCAAACTCTGAGATAAGTGTGACAAGTAACCCTAGCCGATGCCACAACACCACAAAGTAGAAGGCTTTATTTGAAAATTTTTCCTTTCAAAGGGACTAGGTCAGATTCTGCACATACGTTTGAAGGTCAGAGTTTAAAACGAATTAATTGCATTTATTTGATAGCACCATCTTGATTTTAATGAATATCACAGTAGAAGACTTTTTTATAATCTGAATATTTATCTCTGGAGTAATTTCATTCTATTATGTCAGTGTGTATTATTAGGGAGCTGATGTGAAAACTTCCCATTCTTTTCCAGCCATTATAGTCAATGTGGGATCAGACACTGCACAAAGGCGTTCAAAATGAACACACACCTTATACTGTGTGAGAAATGAATGAAGTTATTATAATAATCCAGAGTATTTATATGATACTCCACAAACAGCAGCTAATTAATCTTCACAAAACTCCTGTGCATAAAGTGTGAACCTAGTTTAACAAATGCGAAACCCAACAAAAGTAGGTCAAAAGACTTTTCTGAGTTTGTCAGAGATTTACCGTGAGAGACAGGAGTGGGTGTCAAATGATAGGAAGTCCCAAGCCCAGGCCAGGAGAAGTTGGCCGTTCATCTGTCACTTGTTTTTTAATGGAAACACTCCAGTTGCAACAAAAAATGCACATGAGCATTGTGCCTGCTGCTCCCGTCCCCAACGACATCCTCATTTCCTGATGGGAAAATCAAGAAACACGCCTCTATCCTCTTGCCTTGATTCCAAGTAATTTCTCCAGTTATGGGCCCACCAGTCTGGTTGGACTCTTCTCCAGGTTCACTGTTCTGCACGCAGGGGACAACCAGACTGCAGGACAATTCCTCAGCCTTGCGTGAGAGATGAGGTAGGTGTGCGCAAACCTAAGGGAGATGGAGTAAGTGAACCTTTGAGGTTCCTTTCTCATAAATAAGTCTCATTTTCACGCTTCCATCTATACTTTCCGCCACGCACAGCCCCTACAGTGCCACTACATCTCTCTCATCTCACCTCCCTGATGGTCTCTCAGCTTCTAGGCACTGGTCCCGACTCCTTTCTACAGGAACGTTGTCCTGTGCTCTACATTTCTGTTCCAGCTTGGAAATAGATGCTCACCAAGGCAAAGTCCACTTCTGTCGAGGTCTGAAGAGTACGGTTCAGC
>NW_009733402.1:24596-28565 GCF_000703405.1 Apaloderma vittatum
ACTGCACTGATGGCAGCAGAATTGCAATGGCGAAAGTGAAGCTGACTTCAGGATGTGAGGCTTTTGTGTATTTGTACTTGTATTATTAAATCAAGGTGGTTTGGACCAAAATCTGCAGGCCATGAGGATTCTTTGCACTGAACAAAGTTTAGATGAGAAGTTTTCTGTCTAGGCCTATCTTTATTATTAAATTAATATTTAATCGATCAATAACAGCATGCTCACTCCAAGATGTTCGTGATGCAAAACATATGAAGACATGAACATCAGATAAGGGTAATAGAGAACAGGTGGAGTTAGTGCTTTTATTATAAAAAAGCAGAAAAGCTCAAAAAGGACTTTAAAATGCAACATGGCGTTGTATCCCTCCCATAAATTGGAAACATCAGATAATGTCAAGTATCAAGGCTAACAGTCCAATGTCAGTTACCGACATCTACTGTTTAACATCCTGCTTGCTTTCTCCCATGCTTAGTCTACCACTCCAGATTAGATTTTAAGTTTTAATGTGGGACCATTATTTAGAACCTCTTTTTCTGTGCCTACTGTAAGATCTCAAATGGCAAGCTGGAAACACCACGGGAGAACAGAAGACTGTTACCAGCGTCTGATTTGTACAGCCTCTGGCCCTTTGCAACGCTGAGCTCAGCAAAGCCAACACTAGAGATGGATGTGCAAGTGGAACCCCAGAAGGTTTGTGACTCAGCTAAGGCAGGCCAATAGATCAGGCTACCTTAAAAGTCAACCTTAAAATCACAGGATGGCGGTGTGCGTCTTAAAACTGCTTCTAATTACGATTTGTTTGCCGTGTCAAGAGGTCCTAATCACACCTGGGTAAGTAACGCTCCATGCAATGTATTAATGAAGAGAGAGGATGAAGGGACGGGTATCCTGTATTTCAGACGGATCGAGAAAGAGCATTGCACCCCAGCAATGGCTGGGCTTGAATTCAGGTCTGATTCCCAGTCTCACGCCTTAACCTCAGAACAACTCCTCCTCAAATATCCCATCTCTCTGCAGCCTAGAACACCATGTTTATCACTGCCCTATACCTAGTGGGGGTTTTTCAGAGCTTAGTTTCCAAAGCAATAGTAGCTGAATGCAAACCTGCAACATCATACGAACCCAAAACACATCGGTGAAGTTGATATTCATATTCTGCACATTTTCCACCCCCTGCACAATTTTCATCTCTAAAGTAGACTCTGTCCCACTCTTCCTGAGCAGCAGCAGACACACACATCCACAACTGTAATCCGCACTCATTAGGGAAATGCTTATTCTGTCTTGCAAAGTGATCCCGTTCTCAAGAAACAAGGCTTGGGGGGAGAGTGCACTGCCGGTTAGACAGACAGTCATTTCTCGGTGCTGAATGGAGTTATTTGGCATGGCTACATTTGCTAGGGAAAAAAAAAAAATCTCCAAGGAAAACCTCCTTGTTTGTGCACTCTGATGAAAACCTGACACCATTAATGAAAATAATAATTGAACTCTATGGGTTCGAATTGAAAATGAAACACAACACTAACAGCGTGTTTGTAATTGCAATTGTTCTCCAAAAAGTCTTTGGAGGACTCTCTGCAATCTGAGCAGTTTCCCTTTTCCTTTGGGTTTTCCTCTTCCCTCCCACACCAAAACTTTCCAGTAACTTCCAAGACAATGGCTAAAAGCTTATTTATACTGTAAGATCCACTTTATTCATGCCATTTGGCACAGGACCAAATGCCATAGCATAATCAAAAGTCAATAGGCAGGGAGGTAATAGAGTAGAGGATTGGGCTGACGGGCTGCTGAAAGGGACATTCAGATAATATTCCCTGGTTTATTACAGTATCTGCAGGTTCCAACTGTGCTAAGCATTGCACAGTCACATTGTGAAATTGTTATTGGAGAAAAGATACATAAAGGACAGGGGGGAAAAAAAGGCTTTTATACACGTTTCACTGATGGGGAAGTCAAGGCACCTAGAAATTCAGAGACTTACCCCAAAGCATAGATCAACTTGCTCTTCCAGTCAAGAAACACACGCCACTGCTGCAAGTCCGTGTTTGTGACTTTACTGCTTCTTTTGAATGGCGACAGAAATTTCATAAAGCTCATTGCCTCGGAACATACCACCCAGCAGGATTTTGAAAACATGGCCAAATTCTTCTTTGTTACGCTTGTGCCTCAGCAGCGCGCAGACGGATCGGTGCCAGGCTGTATCGCACACCGGCCTGACGATGCTCCGTGATACTGGCTAAATCTACTCGTTCTTTGGCATCACATTGTCCTTGTAGCTCTACCCAGGTGCAAATGTAACGCAAGCTGCACTTTGCAAACCCAGTGGATCCCAGAAAAGGCTTACACAGGGGCTAAGTCAGCACAGAACCTGATTCCCACGCATTGTTCTCCATGCCCAGAAAAACCTACGATTCCTCTGTCTTCTGCCTCTTCTACCCTCTTACCCCATTGCTCTCAAAAAATATCTGTCAACTGAGCCACGCTAGGCTGAACAGTGAGCACCAATTACACCACAAGCCTTTTTGCTGTTGCTGGGTCTGCTGGTTTTTACTATTTCTGCCAGATGGCAGAGGCCGGCACATAAAAAGTCTCTACCCCATGGTTAATGCAGAACTTGGTACTAACTTCCCGGTGACTCCAAGAGATCAGAAAGTTGTGCCGGCGGGAATGTTGGAGATGGAAGCAAGGTTAGGCACCTATTTTACACCTGCCAGAGCGCATATCACTCAGCTGAAAGCTCTCACTCATTTATGAAGGCAAGAGTATTGCCCATCCCTAAACCTGTTTTGTATAGAATAAACACGCATTCATTTGCTAAACAGGCAAATTTACATCCCGGCACCTTGGGTCCATGCGCGTTTTGCCTCCTCCATTCTCCGAGGTCTATTCAGTCGGTAGATTTGCACCTATTGTACTTCTGGGTCTAGTCACAGATGACCTTGAATCCGAACATTGGTGTAAAATTATATTCCTATGACAGATTTATAGATTGGCAGACAGGGGTGCATTCAGCGCATTCCTTCCCTAAGACAGGACGGCATCCAATGTTTGTTAGCATCATTAAACTAAAACTGACTTTTCACCTGCTCCCATACCATATGCAGCTGCAAATTTTTAAATTAAACTATGAAGCCATGCATAAATTTACATATATTACAGACTAGCCTCTCCATTTAACATGCAAATGTACTCCAATGTTTCAGAACACCTTCTGTCGCTAATTAATTTGCTGAATTATAATTAGACTAATCCTGCATAATTAATAAGCACAGATTTTTTTTTAATTTCTAAGCAGCTTGATGAGATCATTCACTTCCTTCTATAAACTGCTAAGTAACTGTTAAAAAAAATCTGGAAAGAACATATGTGAAAAGGTATGTTTGATGTCGCATACAAATTTAAACTAGCGGGCGAGCTTCAAGAAAGTCAAGATTAATCCAGGTATATGGTTGAAGCAAAGAGACTGTTGGCACATTTGTTTTCAGGGGCGAGGACCAAGATTTTCTGTGCCTATTTTAGTCTTTCTGCTTTTACCCATCGGACTTTCCAAGATCATAGACTGAGACCGAAAAGGATTACAGAGCCGTATGTAGCATGAGGAGACGGTACGATATTACCCCACCGTTGTATATCAAACCACTCTCCCTGTACACGCTGTGTGTGGATAAGCTCCTTTGATGGTATTTGGAATTGTTTTCATTTCGGCTGCCAAAACCAACGGAGATCATTCTAGTGAAACAATTAAGTGCTATTAGCACCGGATTCATTCTCTAATGATTAAAATGAAGGGTCTTGCTTTAATGTTGAAGAGCTGGGCTTCAGAGAAATACGCATGCCAATACGCCCGTTAAATTGTGCAGTGTTACAGGCCGGAGTCGAGGGAGTCTACTCCTGATGCACAAAGCAACCCTCGTGCGTAAACCAGCCAAGTCCTAAGATCTCACCCAGCAATTTAATCATGCCAGA
>NW_009733402.1:28582-86474 GCF_000703405.1 Apaloderma vittatum
ATATCATATTTTGCAAACAAGAATGCAAACAATAACACGAGTGTGTTATATTTATAAACACGTGCACACATTGTCTGTGATCTCATTTGCTAATTACTGTATTTATTTATACACTTTTTGGTGTATATCTCAGTTCTATTGCTAACATCCTTGTTTCGTCTTCACTTCAGTCCATCTTAAATACAGCGCCCACTGACATCACCAGGAGTTTGCTTCAATTGTGAGTAAGCAAAATCTGAAACAACACCTCATGATTCAGCCCAAACAAAGGAAGCAAGAAGAAAAAAATAATAATTTCTATGCTAGGAGATTGCAGAACCACTTAAAGCCTTCAAGTGTGGCTTGTCTACTACAAACGACATACATAAAATACTTATCAGACACTTAGAAGTCTCTGTTGCTTATTAATTTGGACAAGTGCCCTTCTTCAGATAAATATATCATTTGAATTGACTTGGCTTCTGCATATCCATGTATAAATAGAAAACACAAAAGGGACCCAGCTTACACAGGACGAGTTCTGGCACTGGGTGCCAACCGAGCCACGTTCTAGTATTTCCTACTGGACAGTCAATGGGAAATCACTTTCTTTTAAAAAAAGCAAAACCGACAACATGTTTACCCAAGGAAGACTAGAAATGATCCTGCTGTGCTTTAACTCATCGTAGACCTCCTCAGAAAAGATACGTGCTTGTGAAGGGCAGGGCTTTAACAAACACCTCACTTTCCAACTCAAAATTAAAAATACAGAAAAATTGCACGCTCAGAATCCTGATAACTCACAAAACACAGCAATACCGTAGACCTTATCCGTTGAGGCAGATTACTGTGGTACTCAAAGACTCCAAACACGTAATAGCTCCTCTAACAATTCTGTTATATATTTATAAACAGCCCCAACATACGTTGTTTTCCTCATAACTGCTGAACATATCACCAGATGACAAGGGAAGCTAAAGAGGAACAAAATGAGTAATATAAACAGAAAGCATCTTTCTGCCTCATATATCTCTATTTCTCATCTTCCTATATGGTAGCTCAGCAGACAGAAAAGATGTCATGAATTTAAAAAAAATAAAATACAGGACTGAGTCTGTATTTTTTCCCTCCTTGTTTCTGCCTGCACCTCATTTCAAACCAGGGATGAATTGGCCCAAAGATATATAGGTCACGTGGCTGAAGCAGAAATAGAATCTATATCTCCAGAGCCACAGTGCTGGGTACACGAGCAAGTCACTGAAATTCTTTAAAGCTATTCTTGTTCTGTCAGAATAAGATATTTCGCAGCCGCAGCATATGGCCAAAACCAAGTGTCAGCATCCGCATCTTGCAGAGGATTTCTGATGTCCAGGGCTTCCTACCATTTCCCAATTCTTTGACCACAGAATTTGCCACAGCTGATACGCTTCTGCACTTTGTCATTGTTTCAGCTGCTGAAAAAAAGATCGCGTGTGTGCACATAAGCCTATATAGAAAGGGGTAATTTTGCAAGAGAAAAAGAATCTGAACACTGAAACACACCTTTTTTCTATGTTTTAGCATAGAACCTCAGAAATCAATCAATTTTCCAAAGGCAAGGAGTTACTATTTCAGGCATACATGCGTCATCCTGTATTTATAAGGAATATGAAAATTTCTAGCACGCAGTAAACAAATGTATTTAAAGTGATTCTACATTTCACTGCTCACCTCTGCTGCCGTTGACACTCAAGGGGACTTGACTTGGCCTGTTTCGACTCCTCAGTTATTTCAGGGAAGCTGTCCTACCCTAAGAAGTTATGATGATTATAAAGCAGAGGTTTCCTGCAAGAAGAGCCACTCAGCACCAGCACACACAGCATCCAACCTCAGTGTTCAAAACCAGTCCGGGTTTTCATGGAACGGATCGTGAACACCACGCTCCTTCTAGATCGGGCATGCAGAAATCGAGGCGAGGTAACAGTCAGACACTTGGGCCATCAGTTTGCTACGAACCCATGGCTGCAGCAAGTTATTTTGCCTCTGGCAAATACTTCATGCTACAGGAGAAATTGCTTCTCTTCATCCCTCTCTCTCTTACACGCGCACACACACAGGCACCCCAAGTTGACTGTGCAGCGATGTTAACAGGAGAGGAAAATTGCTTCCTGACCTTTCCAGTGATCAATTTACACCCTGAAGCATGAGATTGGTTTCATTTTTGTGTGTATATGTAATACCTATTCCCACATCACTTCAGACAACGCAGAATTTGCCGTTCACTTGAATGTGTGCACATGTGCAGATCTGGTCTTTAGCAGTGGCCTCCTCCAAGACGCCTTTCTGGTAGTGCACAGCGACCGGGGCCCACGCTTTTGTGGTGGAGGTCACAGTTCTGATTTCCCCCTGAATTGCTACAGCATATCTATGTGTATATCCAGAAAGCTGTTAGAGAGCTTTGTGTTCAGCTACAGAGCCTTACCCTCTGGCTAGAGAAAAACACGCTTCTGCGAGAGATCCCAAGTTAACACGTAATTTCAGCTCCCGACCCCCCACCTACTGAAAGCGAACGAGGTCCGAGGAACGTACCACACGCAGAAAACAAGGATCTGGTTACTGGCTCTCTTTACACAGTAGATACAGCCCTGGCTTTGGACAACGGGCCTGTAAGGGGAACTCCAGGAGGCTGCAAAATGTGGAGGGTCTGGGGACAGGTCTCGGTTCACCAAACTTTCTATCTCCCCGTCCCAGCTTCTGCTCATGCAACCCAAGCCAATGATTAACTACCACCTCGTGCAATCACTAGTGTCCCGTGCCTGACCAGAGTGGTCGTTCTCGCACTGGGCCGTTTCTGTTTGGTTTTAATCTCATTAAGGTAAGGCTTCTGCATTGCTCAGCTTTATGACTAGACTAATGAGCTTGCGTGAGGGCTCCAGATGTTTCCAAACGCAGCAACTGTGATCTGTATTTTTCATTCACTTCAAATTCTAAAATTGGTCTCCAACTTTTGGAGATCACAGGGACAGACCCAGCTCAATGCTTAAGTAGGTATTGCAAAAGCCAGAGATCAGGCTCTTTCAAGAGTCTGGCAGTGTTAAAGCTGGATACAAACACCATACTTCACCGACTTCTGAAAGACTTCTAGGGGAAAAAAATCCAGTTTGCTTTATCTCTTAGAGATGTACAACATATTTTTTATGCATACGTATTACATGTTTTATATACTCCAACTGCCGGCATACACGCCTCCACGCAGAGCATAGATTTTAAGCCGACATCAGGCTTATCGATCGGAAAATATTCACGTTTTGATGCTTTAAATAACAAGGCATTGTTCCAGATGCATCCTCATAATGTGCTCTCTACCAAAAAAGGTCTCCTGGCAGTTCCCAACTTGAGGACTTCCTGCCCACGTCCCTGGTGCACCAAGAGGCTGATGCGTCGCAGTGAATTGCGAGGGTTTTTTTTTCTCCTTCTCAAGATCTACTGCAGTCATAATTTCTGGAGAAAAGTTTTAGAGTGCAGGCAACATTTGCTGAATGTTTTCTTCATTTATTTAATCCAGATGTTTGCATTTTAAATAATTGAAAAGCTGCTATGGTAAATAGACATCAAGGGAGGCTAATGGGAGTAGCACTGTCATTAGAAAGAACTTGTATGATGAGACATTAGACTAAGGAGTCGGTCCCTACAGTGTCAGGACAGGTTATAGGAATGAAGGCATGAAGCTTGTTGAAAAACATTACACATCAATGCCAGACCAGCCACGACACTTAAAGAGACTGCTGAGTGAGGTTTAACACAAATTGCAGACAACTTGTAATGAGAAGTAAGTCGCCGGCTTTTCCATTATGAAAGCTTGCATTTCTTCATACCGTTTGATTTAGTTGCGCACACATTTTTTTTTTGTTTTAAGTAATTATTTCCATTTCTCCACTTTGTAGATCCTTTGACTAAGCTCATTTAACAGCAAAGGTGGTTTCCGAAGCTTCCAAATGAAACACCGGAGTTGCTTGAAAACTTGATTGTAAGTAGGGTCGGTTTTGATTCAAGATTGAGACTCAGTCTGGGGGTACCTGGGCTCTACCCAAAGCACCGTGGATCATAGAATCATAGAATGGCCCAGGCTGGAAGGGACCTTAGAGACCATCTAATCCAACCTCCCTGTCTTCACTCTTCAGCTGTCCTAATTTTTGTCTCCATTGTTAAACTCTTGTTCCATTTTAATTCAAACCTAAAAAACAACCTCAACCTCACCAAAGTCAAGTCAGCTTAAATGGCAGTAAGATTACATCCAGGTTTGCAGTAGCACCATTAAATTGCTTTTTAAAGACCTCTTCTTACATTACTCTGCTCTAACTGAGGATGATGACCAACCACGTGATCGCTGAACTTCCTAGGATTTCTTAGTTATTTTCTCTGAATTTTTTTTAAATACTTGTAGCCATATCTCACCTATGTAAACCGACAAAAATTATTACACTTATAACGATTTGAACTAGGTAAAGACTCGCGCCGTGGAAGTCAGCCACTCTATATTCCCTTCCCTCTCCACGGCACAACTGTGTTTTCCCCCAATATGCAAAAAGATCTTAATGGCTCCACATCATGATGTCACCCCCTGTAAAGGCTCTTTTGGAGCTGTTAAGAACTATCTACTGAAATATCTGTAGAACAGCTATTTTACAGGAGTTATGGTCCACTGGGCCCCAAATCCATCTTTTATAAGAAGCCAGCAGGAGAGAAGAAAGTGCTCCATAGAAGATCGGGAGATTTCCAAAGATATTCTTCTCTACCAAGAAAATTAACTCGGCAAAGTTTCTTCATGCATAAATGTATAATTACATCTCTGATGAAGGCTGTTGAATGGCACTCGATAAACCGTTCTGACTTGGCTTTCCTCTGCGACTGCCAGCATATGCTTCTTAAAGGGCTTGTCTGTGAAACTGGAGCATTGTCTCAACAAGACAATTACGGTAACATTTGCTGTGTGAATTCTTGAGGCCAAAAATCAAGCTTAATACAGAATTTGAAGGTTAAGTGACTTTACAGAGTTCACAGACACTAATTTTGGCAAAAAGTTTCTTCCTGGGAACCCAGAAGAAAAATGTTGCTTTTCTTTCAAGAAGGTCAGCATTTACTGTAGAGATCAGCTAGAAGACTTGTTAATATACACGCTAAAAAAATGTGCCATAGCTTTGAAGCTCTCGGGGTTTAAACCTACTAATCACACTCATAAGCAATCATCAAACCAATAAATGTCAAGGCAGAAACTCTGATCGCTGCCAGGACACTTAGAGATTTTTAGAAGATTAATCAGTTGCTCTAATAATAGATCCCTCCCTTCTCTATTCCCCCTTTTCCTCTCTGTCTTCAAAAAAAAAAAGTCAACGGTTCCATTCTAGATTCTGTTTTTGCAATAATTCAGCAAATATCAACATAATTTTTTGTTGCTTAATTAGGCTACCAATTTGGAGGACAGCTTAGGAAAACATTCACCCTGATTCTCAAAGTGAGACATTAAAAACCATTTAATCTGTCCTACGTAATTACTTTGTACTTATCTATTAGTAAGTAAAATACTAGAGGGAAAGTGTCTTTTATACACAACAGAGGATTTCTTTCTAACAAAATAAAAAAAAAAACTTATCATTTTTGTACTTGTCAAGTAAGCTCATATTCCTGAGCACCTGAGCAAAAATAATTGCGCAGTTTTTATGTTTGGCCGTGTTTTTTCTTCAGCTTAGAAAATGAAAAAACTTTGAAAAAGTGAAATTGTTTTTCTAAAGGGCTTTTCCTTCACCCTTCAGTGCCACGGTCTGGTTTGGCTCTCCGTGACTGCAAATACCACCGTTAGACTGGCAAGCTGCGCTGGCTAACCGTTGAGGACTTGTGAACATCTTTTCCTCCTAATGACAGAATTATTTTTACTAAGAGACCATCCAAAGCCCTTAAAGGGGGAGCGGGGCCTCGCTGTCCCAGCAGTTATAAAAGAGCAGGAGACAGAGCAGTCCCTTTCCAGAGCCCCTAAGGATCTAACGACGAGGGGAAACCGGTTCCAACACCTCGCTCAGATCCAACAGAAGTTCTTGTTTTATAAATAAATGTTCCCATCTCCGCACCTGCAGCCTTCAGCTGAAATCAGAAGTGGAAAGTGAAGCTGATGATATTGTTATTCCAAGTCGTATCTCTCCTGGTTTCTTAGAACCAATCCTCTCACCTTAAACATTTTGCTCCTATAGTGGGTGGGAGGGTGGGTTTCATTTTCCTACAGCACCGTGCAAGGAACTCCCTGTTTGGTCTAAACTCTGGGCTAGATGTTGCAAACTCCGCCTGCCGCAGCCTTAATGTGAATCTACCCATTTAATTAGCATCCCCAGTGGCAGTTAACACTGGTTTTGTGATAGATGTTTACGAGAACAAATCCAACTCCGACAAACACTACCACTCCAGCTTAATTTCAAGAGTCTTACTTGAAGTTAGAAGAACTTCTTGGATGTTTAAAGTAAGACCTAATATTCTAGATTTGTGAGAGTTCTGGCGCTCCACTTATAACTGTTTATCATGAGTGGAATGAGCACAGAATTTGCCTTTAATTTACAGTTCAAGCTCAAGACCTGAGAAAGTTGGGCTTCCGGGAGAGCTCTGCATACCCGAAATCTCAAAACTAGGTAACGGTAATGATTTCTTCCCAAAAAGTATTCCTATTGCTATTAACGTACAGCCCCCCCCCAAAAAACAACCACAAAAACTCAAATTACCAGATGAGCCGAATTTTTGCAAGTACTGGACACCAACTTCTTCAGTGTCTTAAAATTAAGATCCAACACATACAGAAACTTTTACCATGCATTTTTGTGGCTGGTATCCAGAAGAGTTCATTTTATCACTCCAAGACACTGAGTTTTTGTGCGTGTCCCTGCACTTGTATGCAAGAAGAGAGGCTTACAGGGGTGAGAGGCATAAATCACTTCAAATTGCTACTGTAATAAATGTGGACAAAAGAATAAAATTTGTCACCAGTCTAATATTACCATCAATGTTTTGTCTAGCTACATTCCTTCCAATTTAAAAACAGTTCAATACTCCTTTTACCTTCAAGTAGCAGCACTTAATAAACAGTGATGGATGCTTTTTATTCCCTTTCCCCCCTTCCTCCTATTCCAGGCTTTCCCAGCTTTTACAAGGGGATTGTTTAGCTTGGGGGAAATGTAGATCCTCCATCTTTCTTGCATTGACATGCATCCCTCAAGGAATGACGACCATATTTAATTCATAACCCCCGTTGGCTACACAAACATACAACTTCCCATCAATTAGGCAACACAGAGATGCTGTTAAAAATCAATGAGCTTATTATTAAATATATTTTCTTTTCATGTAACAATAATAGTTATTGCCGCTCCATTGTTATAGCTGTAAGATCAGCTGGTTAAGCAGCTCTAAAAAAAGGGGGTTGATTGCTTTTTGATCAGTTGGCGTAATAGCAGAGATATCGGAACAACGCTGTCCTGCTTGACACACACATTGAAGGATAAAGGTGATAAAAAGTGACCAAACGGGTGATTCTTGAATAAAAACATTTAGTATGAGTGGAACGCAGCAGTTACTGAATATTTACCTGATTTTCATAGTCACACAGTGAGATTCATAGAAGCACAAGGCACAGAACAGCCATTGTTCTCCAGACCCAGAGGCTGGTATCTGTGTTTTCGTTGCGGTGTGTTTATTAGAAATTATTTGGATATTTTGACACATGCCACTACTGAGGGAGCTCCCTGCCTACAACAGAGATGTAAAGTCTGTGCCAGCTCATGCAAAGGTTAAAAAAAAAAATTCCACATGCGCACACACACACACACACAAAAACCCACAGTGCACAGATTTTGGCAAGTACATCATATGCTGTCTGGCCACAGCTGATCTGAAGCGAGTCCCCTGTAATTATGGGAGAAGGTGGAACAGGTTTCCTGCTAATTGGAAAATTCTGCAAATGGCACCACTGAAGTAAATTGACAGTCGTTAGAATATTAGCAAAATGAGGGAACTGATTAGGAAAAAAAGCTCAGATGTGGACTTTTTTTTTTTTTTTTAAATAGTGCCTGAATCTACCAACAAATTGACAATAAAAAGTGAACTTAATAATAACAGCTGTTATTTGACCTGGATGCAGATATATTTGTGCACACATAGATATTAGACCCCTATATCCACACACACCTATACGTGTATTAAGTGCATAAACACATTCATACACATCTTGTTCCTGTCACTCTTCTCACATTAAGGCAAACACACAGAATGTTTGCTAAGTTTCTGGAATATATATATTTTCCCACAATATTTACATACAGTAAGCCAACAAGAGGCATGTTCTAATGAAACTGTATTCACTTTACGCTTCAAAGAAACCTTGCAAGATATTTGTTTGCGTCCTTCAGTCTTTAAGTGATTTGTTCCTAGGGGAAGCTGGATTTCTATTGTAAATTTGCTCTTGATTGACTGCTGTTGAGAACTCTAGTAGCAACTTCTCTTTGTGTCTTAGTTTAAGCTGCAGAGGAAGCACAAAGTGGGATTTGGCCACGACTTTGGCCATCCATCAACACTTTGGTATTTGTATTCGTTATTTTTCAGCTACTAGGAGCAAAGGGAAAGCAGACGTGAGGGGAAAAATAAGACATTCTAATTAGAGACACTCCTATAAATACCACCAAATCCACCCCTCCGTAACTTCATTACGAGTCTCTCATTTCTTTTCCTGCAATCCCCTGTTTAGTCTCCAAATAATCTCCGAGGGCCTGATCCGACTGCATCGACTTTATTGGGAGCTCTTACTCTCCTAATGCTAACAACTTGTTTTGACACTGAGCGCTCTCTCTCCGGTCGCTGAGGTCTCTCGTTTCCTCTGAGCTTCACAAAGAGATGCTCAGTTGGTCCTTGGCTTTGAGGGGAGAGAACGTTGCTTACGTTTAGTTTTTTCCTTGTAAACGAGCTTAGATATTTACTCCCCTTCCCAGTGGGAAGGCCAAAAGATGCTAATATAATTTAACCAGAGATTCCTAAAAGAAATTCCCCCCAAATCCCATGAAATTTATTAACAAATGAGATGCTATCAGTAAATCAGCGATATATTTTAATGAGTCCAGTGGAATTATAGAATAAATATACAACTGTCTATGAAATCCTACAGATAAAACTTCAAGTTATCGTTTCAATAAGACCTTTCCCCGTAACAGCTACCACAGAAATTTTTATTACATCTAAACCAATGCAGACTATGCATGTTCGTTATGAATTTGAGATTACTTTATTCATCCCAGTGATACCATAAACCTAATAAAAACTCTAGCCTGGATGATTATATCACACCAAGAACCAAAATAACTACAGAGTTTTCCCCAAGCCTAACACAGTCTAACCTTGAATTGATTTTAAGTATAGCATTTTCAGACTTAAGAGATTTCTCAGTAATGTAGCACTTGTTCCTCTTATTTATACATTTATAACATTTTATTTCCTTCTGTGTAATTTTTATTGTAGGATTTCTGTCTTGCTGTACTTTGCTATTTGAGGGGATGTTCTTACACCTACCTCTTATCCAACAGCAGAAATTTTTATATCTAACATATAATTTTACTTTAAAGAATAAAGAACACAGACAGAACTTGAACAAAGAATGCGGGTTTATAGGCAAGATCCTTAGTTAATTTAAATAAGCACGTGTTTGCGAGCACAGGAGAACCTCAGCTGTACCTTCGGCATCATACACAATGTTCCAGCAGAATAATATTAGCTTGTATTCTCTTAAAATTCTACAGGACTTCTGCAGCATCATTTTTTTCCTGTATATTTGTGGTTGCTCCGATTAGCAGACAGCCTACTGTTTGCATTTCAAGTAACCGCGTTTATTTTCACATATTTATTTAAACAAATCAGGGAGTCAAAATAATGCCAGATCTAGTCTCTTCGTAGTGGTCCCTAGATGACAAGAATACACAGCAATTCCCAGTCCTCATGCTATTTTGGCCACTTCAGCATCTAATATCCTGCCCCAAAGCCAATTCAAATCAAGGGACTGATTCTCATCAGCTGCTACGGGTTTTGGAGCAGGTCTTTTGGTGCCAAAATCCAGCTAAATATTTTCTACAGGAGCAGATCTGCATGCTCGTGGAGGTAGCTTGAAAAACCAGATAGAGTGGCATGCAACATGGAAGCAGATAGGATTCCTTTTTAAAAAATACTAAGCCAGAAAGAACATGAATCAAAAGGTATTACGGTTCAGTCTTTTATTTTCCTTCCTATTGCTGCAGATGTCGAACGCACTGTTCCAGTTTTCAGCCCCCTCAGAAGGAATTCTCCCTAGGTTCAAGAGATACAAAGATCTTCAAGACATTTGCTGTCAGTCCTAAGAGTAAGTGGGCTTTGACAGCTTTTGTGGAAGCCACTAGACTCTGCTACACACAAACCACGTTTTTCTCTCCACCTTTCCAAGGTTTTTACAAGTTTTTTTCCTTCATTTTCTCTTTTCGGTGTGCTCCATTTCGTAGTTTTCATTCATCCTGACAACTCTGCTTCACGAAAACAAAAGAAAGGAGGAGGGGGAGAAAGGAAAGGGAGGAGGAGAAATCCAACTCAAAATTTGAAAAGGAAAAAAAAAGTCCAACACAGACAGTTTGTGCCAAATACAGTTAAGAGTGGTTGAGGAGAGGAAGAGAAAAAAAAAATAAATCAAGTCACTTTCAATCAAGTGTCACACCTTTAAATAGTGGTTAAATCTTTGCATTATGCAGCTCATCCCTTTTACAACATGGGGTTCCCGTAGAGAATTCCCTGTTTACACTGGGAATTCCTCCAGGAGAGCATCAATAAAGCTGAACAGATGTCAGGGTGGAATGCCAGCGGCAGTGGCTGTTGTCAGGGGTGGTGGGGAGAGAGTCAGGAAACAATAAGAGGCGGCATCTGCTGCACAAAGCCCTTGCGTGTGGGTCAGGTTTTGCCAGTGTGTTGAGATTCCACCCTCTCCTTTGTCTGGGCACATTGCCTCTCTTGTTCCGGGATGACAGGGGTTGACACATGTCACCCAACCCTATCAGAAAGGCTATTTGTTTGGCTCTTGCATATGCACCAGTGTTTTTGACCTCCTCTGCTTGGAATACATTGAACAACCCTGGAAGGGGGAGGTGGGGAAACCTGGAGGAGGAGGGACAGGGGAACCCACAAAAAATACCACAAAAAAACACGACATGAAGAAAATCTAACCTCACAGGTCCTCCTGTGATACCCAAGATCATTATGCACTTTGTGTCCAAAGTGAGGATGGAGCTGCCCTTCTTTTAATTAAAAGCGCAGTTGATGAAACTCAGCTAACAGGAAAACTCAGATTTTAAATGCTTCTTAAAGATAAGGCCACATAAATACTTGAAATGCATTTTGCTTTATGATGAAAGTATAAAAAAAATAAACGTTATTAGCCTTTAAAGAAAAAAAAAATCAAGGTGAGCTTCAGGAGTAAATGGCAATATTCAGCTGAAGGAGCTCCAGTTTGACTGCAAATTTCATCACGGCTTTAACTAAAGGCTTGCAATCATATAGACTTTTGAAACTCCATGCCAAAGTTTACAGAGAACCTGAATCTCAGCATGACTTTGTATTCAGATCTTCTGATGGTTTCTGTGATAAAAAAATTAGAGAATAAAACAACAGCGTAAAAGCAAAAATAACATTAGGGAAATAAGGAGAACTCTTACTAGTGCCAAATCAGAAAAGAGGAGGTTGCTGCCTGGTAGCCAAGCAGTTGGCACAGTGGGGTCCCTTTTCCCCCAGACTGGTTAATTGTGCACATCTGAAGATCCACAATGGAATTCTGACACAGTCTACGTACTTACTTTTCAGAAAAAAACCCAAGAAAATAAGGAAAATTGGGTTAACTTTTCCCCTTTATGAAGAATTTCTTGTTATTGTACTATCTTTCCCCTCCAATAATAAAGATTTCATTCACAATAAGCTCTACTACAAATTAAAAGCTGCCCAAACCAATGTTTACTGTTTTGACCACCTTAAAAGCCGCAATTTTCCTCAAAATAATAAAATGCAATCCCCAAGTAAGAAGAAACGATTCACTTTAAGAAGCGCAGCAAGTCTTCACCAAGAAGCAACCCCTACAGTGGTAAATAGTTGGGTTTAATTTTGGAATTGCGGGGTTAGCAGCTGCAGACAAAGCCCGAAGGGCAGCTCCTCAGCCGAGAGAATTCCCTCCATCCCCACCCGATCCGGAGTGTCGCGCGCTCGAGGGGTTTAGCTCGAGCGAAAACGGTGTGACCCGAGATTTTTCACATCATCTTTTGTCTCCTCCTAATATCCTAGCTGTGAAAGGGGGATTTTTTTTGGAAAACAGACTCTCGAGTTACAGGGAAGGAAAGGCCGATCTTTCATCCAAAGGGATTTAGAGCCACGTTATAGGCTGGCACTCTGCACCGAGTCAAACCTTTTGAACTTGCTTCTCTCCAAATTCCTTCGTTATTTTCAGAGGTTCGAAAAAAGAAACGCGCGCACGCGGAGTTTAGGATTTCTCTCTGATTAAATGCTCACAAAACAAAACAGAATTCCCGCTTTTTTTATCTTCACATGCTTCAGTGGTTCAGTGTTTGGGGTGGGTTTTTCTTCCCCCATTTGACAATTAGAAATTATTTTTGGCTGCTATGTAGCTAGCAAAGGTTAATTGGTCTTGCTGCTGTAAAATACTGAATTCTGATCACTTGATTAATGAGGTGTCAGAAGCCACAAGTAACCGACACTTTTTTGAAGGAAAAACACTGAAATTAAATGTACTTTTAAAGATTTAACGTTTTGCCCACTCCTCTTCCCACCGTAGAAAAGGCAGCTGTTTCAAAGGCAGTTTTAGTTTTCGGCATGGAAAAAAAAAATAAAATTAAAAAAAAAAATCACTATACCAAATCAATTAGCCTTAGAGAGAGAACCCACAAAAATTTTTTGTCGGGTGTAACCCCCTTAATCTCGGGGAACACGAAATGAGACATTCTTGGGACTGGGTCTTTGGGTGGCACAAAAGAGCTAAGCAACGAGGTCCTCCCCGAGCCAGGAGTGGGACCAAGCGAGCGTGCGGCACGCGCTTCCCCGATTCCCTACCTGCTCCTATCATCAATAACAGCACAGAATACAGATATTTGGATGAATCCTGCGCTAAAAATCTTTCTTTGGGGAATTTAAACAGGCTCCACGCAATTTGAAGGAACATAAGTTTCACGTATAGTTGTCTTGTGCCTGCAATGAAAAAAACTGTGGTAAATAGTCTTACGCTCCCATTTGACTCCACTCAAGAGCAAACTGATCTTTCTCTATTTGTGGCATAGATGCACTTTGTCACAATAAACCACTGTATATTATGTTTATATATGTCCTTCAGGCATGTCACAACAGTTTGGCATTCTGAGTTGCTCTACCACTGTGTACATTAAATAGTCATGTAGTTACATTAAACAGTGGGGAGTTCACACTTCACAACCACTCAGTGTTTTAAAACAGATGTGGGCTGTCTGCTGTCAGGCTGTAATAGAAAGACTTAGGAGGATCTTGGTGGGAATTTAACCTCCAGATGATTGAACGCTCCCCAGCCTCTTTCCACCGGAGCTCCCCTCCTCCTGGCACCCCGATTCTGAAGGAGGAGGATGTAAATAAATAAATAACCGGGACCGACAACTTTGGTACCACCGAGAGCAGAGCCAGGAAGGGAGGGGGGAGAGGGGGCGATTCGGAATTCGGAGGACTTTGTGGCTCAGAATATTTTTTGAGTGGGGTGGGCTAGAAAGAGTACCCAGGGATTTACTGACAGGAGAATTTTTGACAGTTGATGGACAGATGAATTCCGTCATGGAAGCGTTAGTCGAAAGCAGCAAGGCCAGATGGAAACTCACAGCTTGTCTTTAATATTAATTTTCTCTCCCCCTCCTCTTCTTTTTTTTCTTTTGCAGGAGATCAGAATTCCCTAATTCCCTAAAATGTTTCAATGCATCTTGAGGTATTATTTTTCCAATGCCTTTACCCACCTACTCTTAATAAGAAGTGCTCCTTTGTGTTAACGTTATTTTTTTCTCTTTCCTCTCTGCTTATTCCCCTGCCCCCCCAAGAGTCAAAAGAAATCAAGGAGAAAGAAAAAAAATAAATCAGTATAGCTACACAGCTGTTAAAAAGTCTGCTTGGGTTAAAACACACATAGATGAGTAATATCTTAACCTTGTACAATATTTTAAAGATGAATCTGGTATATTTTGTGAGTTTTAACCGAGAAGAAAGAGAACCAAATAAATACCTGCAAGAAATGAATAATCAGGAAGGAAGCCCTAATGACATAATCTATTTTTTAACAGAGGAAAAAGCCATGGGAGTGGGAGTGCAACTGGATGTTGCCTTCCAGAAAACATTTTTCAGCAGTTGTGCAGGAAGAAGTCTTTTTTGATTAAAAATATTTGGTATGACAGAGAATCAAATATCAGCCAACAAAAAAAGTCACACATCTCTAGATTTTTCTTCCATATTTGTTCACAAGCATGCCTGTCAGAACATCTCTCTCAAAAATCAAAATCAGCCCCAACATCCCACAGAGCCCCTTCAAAAAAAAAAAAAAGAAAGAAAAAAGAAAAATGAATCCTTTTAACAGCTTCATTTCCCTAATTTATACTTGTGAAACTGATGCAAATAGACAATGATGGTTATACTGAAAAAATTTATGCCACATCCTCCTTTTCAAAAGTCCTATATTCAGTTGGGAATAAGCCATATGGTTCTATCATAATTTAGCATGTAGGATCCTATGGATACTCACTCAATAGAATTCCAAGAAGGAAGTGACAAATATTTTTTCCAGCTACTCTAGTCAATTAATTCACACAGATGCAAAATGGAAAGATACGTATATAGAATTGTCAAAAGACTTGTAGGAAGGATCTCCTCCAGAAAAGTCTAATGTTAAACATTCCGAACAAAAGGACACTCGTTTCAGCTTCGCAATCTCAGCGAGCGAGTTCAGAGATATTCTCTGGTAACAGTGTTGTTCCAATTCAGATGCATATTAACAGGCTTGAAGATTATTATTTCACATTGAAATTAGAACATATGCACGTCTTGTATATTTGTTTTCTTCTCAATCTTGGTTATGTGCAAACATTTGCAATGTAAGATGACTGATGTGCAGTGTGATGCCCTTTGGTAATTGCAGTAATTAAACATTTGGCCAAACTGCTAAAATCTGGAGTATGGGGTGGAACTGTAGTTAGGGGGAAGAACAAAATACCACCTCACTGCCGCAGGCACACTCGTTTCCAGAGATCTGGGTGAAGCACTACTCAGATACAAGCAATTGTTTGCACAGAACTTCAACTTCAGCAGTTTCTCCGAAACCGCAACTGCAATTTGCGCATCACAATCCAAAATCTGGGAAACGTGCAGGGATCCCGCATAAACCATGCGGGAAACAATTACAATTGCTCAAATTAAACGCAAGCACTGTGCCTTGTTGAACCTCTGATTGTTTCGCTGTGCACTCAGTATCTGTGCATTTTTTCTAGACTGACACCTCCTCATCACAAGTTGCATTTACTTGCTGCTGCACTCCAGCCTGGTTCTGCCCTCCCTGGCAACAGAGTCCTAGTCCAAGAGTTGCAAACCACAAACTGATGCCGTGAATTTGAGTGGAGAGGAACAAAACAAGCTAGAAAGGCGAACACACTAACCTAAACCGGATCTGAACCACGGGGTAGCTCAGGCTGTAGTATCACACCCCAACGCCCATGACTGTGAATCTGGAAACGAATCCAAGCCCTGTGGCTCAGACACATCCTTATTCACAGCTGCAGTTTTCACATAGTTTTGACACGAAAACAGCAACATTAGCCACCCACGCAGGTCAGGAAGTCCTCTCAACCTTATTAGCAAATCTGGCCTATTTTTGAGTGTGGAAATGTAGCATCTCCCCTCTCCAGTCATCACCTTATCAGTCGCCTCAACTTCTACAAATGTTAAGATTTAAAGATTTTTGCATGTACCTTACTGCAAAGGTTGTAAATTTTAACCTTCCTCCCTCGTTACTGGAATACAACAGCCAAGAATCTTGGAGATGAGTCCCACTGTGTTACAACATTTATCTCGTGGGCAACGGTCTCACAGATATATTTAAATCAGCAAACTGGGATATCCCCAGAAACAAGGCACCCATCAAACCAAGGAATAACCCATAGTTAACTGGGAATCGCATCACATACTGTCCTTCAACAAGAGACATCTCAGACTGACAAGTGTCCAGACTAAAGCAGGTCATTTTAAGCAGGCATGTGAAGATCTGCAATTTTAAAACCAAGATCAATTTTGCCAGAGTCAGAAACCCACACATCTTGAATAACAAAGCAAGGATGTTAGCTGTGGAAACATTCCGGATTCCAGTCAATGATATAACCTTTCAGTCACTGATCTAGATACCATCCAGCATTAACAGATCATCCGAAATTAAAAGGCTGCTTCTTGACAAACCACTGCTTCTTTGTCAGCAAAGGGTTTTTTTAATCACAGAATGGGTGATTAAGAAAGGGTGCCTGACCCATCTTTGGCAGGGGATAGAGCCTGCAAAAAAGAGGAATCGGGAATTATTCCCCTGGAGTGCGCAGGGGGTAAACCGTCCCAGTTGCCCAAGTGGCAAAACACGGCCAGCACCAGCAAGGGCCAAGAAACAGCCCAGTCCTGGTCTCGCATCAGCGTCTCCTCCCACCTTTCCCCATCACCGTAGCTCAGTTCCCAGTTTCCTCAAGTGTTGCTCACCCTCTGAAGCCATCCCTTTGCACACTGCAGAGTGAATCGGAAGGCAGGGTTTTTTCAAGCCTATTCTATATCTGAAGATTGTTTCCATTTTCTTTTTCTCTTTACTCTCAACCCCCTTTCCCTGACCTGTATTCATGCGCTCTATACAGGGCATGGACATTGCAAGCAGCGACGGACAGATGGTTTTTTGTCTGCTCAGCATTAACAATGGCATTCATCCGGTGATTTTTTGGTGGAGGTGGGAAGGGTTTGGCGCTCTCCTGAGGACTCACTCCCATTAACACCACGTGAGAGCTCCTGCCTGCTGGATTGCTGTCCTCCGCCCTGGAGCTGGGTGCACTTCAACAGGCTTGCGCCTCTCTTGCAAAACACTTTGAGGATGACACACGCCAAATACTGGAAGCTATACATTATTATTAGAGGTAGTTATATATTATTAGCCACAAATGGAGAAACAGAAATATGTCCTCAGATCAAAGCATTTGATTAAAAGCCACTGAATAGCAAACCTCTACACCTCTGCAAGGCAAACAAGAAGTTCCCTCCAGACCCTGTTGTGGTTGTAAGTGGGAGGGAGAGTTGAGACACTGATTTTCTTCTCCATTTTGTTGGCTACTTTGCAGAAAACCAGGTCTCTCGAGTCCTGCTCTCTGACTGTCACCACCTCTGTAGTAAGGAAAGGGCCTCGTGAAGTGGCAAGGGCTCAAAACTCCTTCAGGACCTCCTTGGCTGCTGAAGTCAAGGTCACCGGGCACTGCTGCACTGAGCAAGCAGAGGGAAAAAAAACGCTAGTGTTAAGTTCAGGCATAAGCTGAACCAAGCAAACCCAAGGTGACTGGCCATCGCCAAATTTCTGACAGAGGCATCATTGGAAACAGATACTTGCTTGAGGGAGGAGGGAGTAGGAACAGTGAGAAAGTAATAGACTTCAGGTCACCAAAAAAACTTCTGTTAATTGTGCTGTAACACATTCTGCTTTTGGATTTGGGTCCTGCAGGTTGTTGTTTTTTTAATAACCCTGAAGTGATATTTTAATGTGTCTACCTGCAAAACCTTGATGAAAATGTGCTCTTTGTAATGGTGATATTTACAGTGCAATCAGTCAGCTATTCTGTTAAAACATTCCGTTTGCCAACTAAATCCTGCCCTAGTCAAGGGCAGATCAGCAGCCATTGTTTACAGACTTCTCATCAACTAACTTGCCTGTTTTTTTTTCTTTAATTCTGCAAATCAAAAAATCCAATCCTATTTTCCACCTGTTCTGCTTTCTTGGGTGGATTTTTGGTTTGGTTTTGTTTTTTTTTTTGAAAAAAATGCTTCTATACTTAAAGATTATCTCATCTAACTTCATACAAGCCAGCAATCCATCTCTCTGATGACAATGCCCTCAGATATCTAGAAGAGCTCAGATCAAAATCTCAGTGTCTTTCTCTCTGTATTCTGAAGTAAATAAACAAATTATGTCTAATAATTGTATAAACTTTCCTTAGTTCTAATAAGGAGGGTTGTGGAAAAGGGTGGGGGGAAAGCAAAGAAGAGAAACTTGAGAGTTCACATGAGAAAGGAGCAGTAAGAGGCTAGCTTCAAAATTAGGAGCCCTGTGCCAAATGCATTACAAAGAGCCCACAGATGCACGCGCTACGGAAAGCTGAAATCCAGAGTACGATAAGCCAGATGTCTGGGCATGCAGTAAGTGGTAAGGAACTAACATTACCCACGGTTATGGCTAACCATCTGCAGTTGCTAGGTACATAAAGATGCTCACTGTTAAATATCAACAGGTTGTACTTCCCAGCCTGTGATAGAAGATTCCACATGCGAACCTCTGATCTAGCTGTCAGAAATTCCCTGTTCCTGCCTCCTGCTGCAAACCTCTGTCCCCAGCACAGGCAGGGCAGCGAAGTTTCACAAAAGCCCTTTGCTAAAGAAACACACCTCTGTCTACGTGTAAACAGTTTGCAGTTAAGGTGCAAAAGGATGATCTTCAAAAGCATCCAGAAGGTGACCCAGTTTGTCATCTTGCACCACCGCCAAGTCTGTTTAATATTCTCCTTTTTTTTAAAAAAAAAACAAAACTAAAATAGACCCCAGCTCAAACTAAAGATGACTCTACCCAGGCCATCTAGTCAAAGGCTTCAGCAGCACCTTTGCTGCTCCAGCAGCAGGAGCTCAACAGAGCGGAGTTTTCCTTCGCCCTCGGGGTGAGGGAAGAAGGGGAAGAGTCGAGGCCCCCAAAGCGGCGAGCGGGCTGTCCGTGTGCACAGCTCACCCCTGCGCATCTGTTTGGCATTTACAGAGGGTTTGCACTGGTAGTTTTACAGCTGTTCAGGCATGTAAGTAGCATCTATACTTAAAAGACTCCATAAAGGGAAGGGTGGGGGAAGAGGGGAAGAGATATGAAGCACAAATGGAGAAACAGAAAAAAGTGGCCAGATGCTGCTTTAAAAGCAGGGATCTGTGTTCCTTAAAAAGCATTTGACTTTGCAGGTTTATTTCCTTATTTGTGAACATCATGCAGGAACTGACAGAGAAAAAGGCAAGTGTTCTCAGCTAATATTTAAGCCACTTAACAATTCCATAACATCCACTAATTATCAAAACTATCTAAATGTTAAGGGTTGAGAAGACATTGCAGGATGGAGAAGCCTTCCCCACCTGCCAGTTCTTAGAGTTCTCTAGGGTTTGAGAATGATGGTTCTGGCAGAGAAGAGCAGCAACATTCATAATAGATAATAATATAAGACAAATATTTGGATTAATTTTTTTAACAATACTCTGAAATATAGAGGAAATGTTATGCAACAACCACTCAGAGTTAAGAGCAAAACAACATCTGTGAGAAAGCACTACAAATTCTTTCTAGCTCAAAGGACAATAAAGACTTTCTGGAGTCAAGACATTTTATACTTGAGCTAAGTATTAAATGATGCTTAGACACCAAAATATCCCTTACTGTCTGTCTTAATGGAAAACAATCCAGAGTCAGATGGCAGAGTCCTAAACTGCAGCAATTAGAAATAAAATAGCAAACAAACCCACAATTATTTAGTTAATAGCTAGTATTTAATTTCTTACAAGTAATATGACTGTTTGGTTTATTATTGTTTCTTTAGATGGCTTTAGATCTTACTTCCCTTAAAACCAGCCTGCTTAATTGCTGTAATGACATCAGGTATAAGCTCTCCTGAAGTCCCAGCTAAATGTATCTACCAGAATATTCAGCACAAGCTGATAGTAGTTAAGAGCTCAGAGAGAATCCAATTGTCCGTGCTTTGGCTTCAGTTCACCTGATCCAAGCTTTCTGAGGCTAACGGCAGGGGGCCCCAGTTTTATTCATGCTCGTTGTTGGCGGGAAACGGCACCTGCCACAGTTTTCATCAGTGTCGTTAGTACGATCTAGCCACCGATATTCAGCTGTCTGTGCAAAAAAAATTTAGGAAGGCTGGACTGACTTCATCACCCCATCAGTGCCACAGCGTGTGCTAGAAAGTTGCCGGCTTTTATCGTAGCATTGGGCCATTTAAGCTCATAGGTGGTGAACTCATCTTTGTCAAGACGGTTGTTCAACCTCTCCACATCTTGCTTTCCTCCTCTGTGTTGCAAGTGTTGCAATAATACACGAAGTCCTATTTGTGAGCTTTAAACTGAACTCAACAGTCCAATAACGAGTCCTTTGCAGGCAAGAAGGGTTACCCACCTCTAGACACGTGAGCGCCTGCTACGTCGGTGCGTATGGTTCTGTGCAACTGCCTTGGGTTAGGTCTCAGGATAGGGAAACAATTTTCCTGGACAGGCTCTTAAAAAAAGTCAAAAGGGCACAGTCCAGATTAAGTTACAAGATGAGGGTTTAACACCATGAATCCCTAAACCACAGTATAATTTGGCCAAACACAACTCAAAGGCAGCCATTCATTTTTGCTGCTGTTCTCAGAGGGCTGTGCTCTCACGCAGCACTGCACTTCATTTATTAGTATCAACTGCAAAGTAGACACAAAATGCTAACTCTCCCACTTAGCAAACGATACACAAGACGGGAGGCAATGGAGGATCAGGCCCTGCCACCACACTTACAACACACACGTTTAAATATATGAAGTTAAAGACACAAAATATCTGTTAAAATCAACCAAGCTTGTAGGATCTCCAAAGAGAGAAGGCAGTGACACTACTAGAACACTGCTTAATGCCTGGATTGTTTACTCTCTAGGCTACAGCTCTATGAGCACAAAACTGAAGGAGCATGGTTCAATAGCTGGAGCCCTAGCCTAGATTTAGAAAGCCCAGATACCACTCTGAGCTCTGCTACAGGCTACGTGATTATTTGGCAAGTCACTGAAACCATATTTCTTGTTTTATGAGCTCAAATCGATAGGAGACAAATGGCTAAATGCTTTCAAAGCTCACAGCATTTGGGTTTACCAAGGGCACAGCAGTACAACAGGAGTGACAGGACTTCCCTCTGTCACTGGGGCAATCTGAAGCCAGATATATAGAGGAGAACTCAGAAGCAACCGTAATGTGGGCCATAAAAGGACTTCAGGGAAAGAACACAACAGCATTACTCATCAGACGAACTGCAGAAACAGAAACAAAACTGTAATTAGCCTGCCCAACTGCAGGGAAAAATGGGTTCATATTCACAACAGTTCAAGCAAATAAGCGTACTTTGTAATTAGGAAGAACATACCCACTGTCAGTTGCCACAACGTGGGCTTATTTAAATAATACATGATAAATTTTGATTGTGCAACCATATGCCTAGAGTTAGGCAAAACACTCCACTGTAGAGAGGTAAGAAGGAACAAAAACAATTGAGAAAATTATAATAAAGAGAAAAACCCGTAAACATCCTCGTCTCTCTATAAGAGGTCCAGAAGCATAAACCCTGTAGTCCTTGAAATGACATCACCTCCTCTTCCTGAGGAGATACTGTCAGATGATAAATGAGCAAATCCCTAACCCCACCTCACACCTAGATGTTGAATACGGCGTGATCCAAGGGAACGTGGGGCCAAAACACACGAGTGGCAGGAACAAGTTCTGTGCAAAAATACGCTCCCTGTAGAATGCAGCAATCCAAACTAAACCGGGAACTGTCATTCTCTACAGACCCAGAGAAAAATTGTTTCAAGAAAACATTAAACGTGAATGCACCTACTTTCAGCATTATTTCCCCTCATGTTTTTTTCTTTTCTTTATTCCTCTCTCCCCCTGCCAGCCCCCTCCCTTCCACTTTCTACATCTGTACTTTATTCAATGAACACATCTGCATTCTTTCTTTCTGTTTTTGGCCAGAAACTCTATCCAACCTTTATCACTGACACCTCTCTGCAGTTTCAAATTCCAGCCTTGTGCCAAATCCCCATTTCCTGCTGCTTAATTTCCATTCATTTACTCTTGTTTTTGCTTCTTCTGCCATTCCCAGCATGGACCAGCTCCAGCCCAGCTTCTTCTAATTTTTTAAGGAAGGCTCCCTATTGAGTGCTATTGGAACTTGATCCTCTGCTCCAAGCCAATGGCTGGCTATTGTTTATACTACCTAACAACAGTTGCCAATATTACTGCTTTTTTCCTTTTCTTTATTTCACTCTTTAAGTGTATATCCTAAGACCCAGGAGAACTCCTCTCCACATATGGTGACCCATTAGGTCTGGTTTTATTATTACTTCTGCAGAATCTGAAGTAGCCTCTTTATATATACATATATATAAAAACTTAAAAAGAAAAAAAAATCAAGAAGAAAGTCTGTGGTGTCTTGTTTACACAGGTCTGTTGATCTGGCTCTGTTCCTAATCGTGGAATAAACTGGTATTAAGATTGTGGTCTTTCAAGAAAAATCATCCTCTTAAGTGGTTTAATAAAAGATATGTTTCATGCAGGTGAAACCCAGAACTTTGTGCAGCAGAACTTAAGTCCTCAATATAACTGTCAAGAGTGCAAAAACTTTCCAAGTTCTAAAATACACAGAACTGTTCTGGTGGGTTTGCAAAATGTCTCTCACCCTTTTCACGCATAAAGGAAATATTTTTAAAATAGGGACCTGAGTCTCAGTGCTCTCACTCACCCTAAGCAGACGTCACCTACCATAGATAAACAGAATCAGGTAAAGGACTAAGACTTAAGTTAAAAGTAGCCGTAACCCAGCACTAACTAGGCTTACCCGTGACAGCTGCAGACTGAAAGGGCTGCATCTCTCCTTCACGACCACGGGGTTTGGTGCCTTTCTTCCACGCGCGTTGGCTCTTCCTCTGGATCAGCTTCTCCTGTCCCCGGCTTGTGTAGCCCTGGTGTTATATCTCAGATTTTCGAAGGGAGTTTGCCTCCTTGTAAGGTTTTTATGACACAGATGCGTTGCACGCTTTGCTGAGCTACTTTCTCTTTTTATTTATTTACTCTATTTGAAGTAATAATAGCAAATTTTAAAAGCAACATGCTTCTTCACAGTTTTGGTCCTATTTCCATATATGCTAGCAGCTTTGCGGGCTGCGAGGCACAGCTCTTCCACATGCTCTACCCAAAGGCAACAACCATCGGTCCAAGTCCACCTGCCCGAGTCAGGATCTAATTATGAGGAAAACAAAGCGAAGTTTCAACTTCTAGACAGGGAGTAACATAGCCTAGCAGGTAAGGGGTAAGGTAAAGCTTTGGAAAAACTGTTTTCTAGATGTTGCTCTGAACAAGACAGGCAAATAGGACAGCAAGGGCAATGCGCCCTCGCTGAAGTCAGAGTAACGCTACAGGGCTGGTTTCCGTTCTCTTGACCTACCCTGTAATCCTGCCACTTGCTTTTCCAGATTGAGGTGTGTTATCTCTAGCTGGACTAGGGACAACTTACACCAAGCACCGTCTTCTCCTAAATTCCTAAAACCAGGATTCTTCATCCTTATTGGTGGTTTTGCTGTGAATGAGTTTTAGCAAGTCTAAATAAAGCTTCATCTTCTCTAATGTTTACCTTGACCTGCTAACAAGCGTGACCATTAAAAACAAGCTTTCTCTTCACTCGAGACTTATCCTGCCACTTGAAATTGTCGCATCTGTCTCCCATTTATATTTATGAAGATATTCTTCTCAGTTTAGAACATTCCAGTAACATGAAGGATTTTTTTCTAAACTTGCGCTTAAAATTTATTTCCCCACGCTTCATTTGTTAGGTGGTATGGCCTGATCCTGACCAGACATTATCTCAGGACCAGATACATCTCCCCGGTGCAGAGCATTCACGCTCTTCTGAGATGCAGGGTGCAAACACAGATACTCTTTTATTGCGTTCCTTCACCGACTGCCAACATTTTAATGGCACAGAAAGCAGGAAGAGCTAACGACTGCCCCCGAACTGTAACAGCAGCAAGACCGTGATAACACAAGTGTGTACACACATCCACGTGGCTGAATCTACAATGATCTACTCGTGATCAAGATCATAAGTAAATTGGCGTCTACTACAACAACCAGCAACCTTAAAAAAAAAGGAAAAAAAAGAAAAAAAAAAAGTTATTCATCTGAATCGGGGCATTATAGCACTTTCTTATACCAGTTCAACCTCATCCAGAAAGTAGGGATCACAGAGGTGATATATATATTTATTTCTCAAACATTTTGGAATTTTGGAGCGCTAACTTTTGTTATTGTCCAAATGGTATCTTAGAAAAAAATTGAAACGTCATTGCAATGATGAATAGCGTTTAAACAAGTACAGAAACGTGTATGAAGCTTTTGATGTGCAAAATGAAAGAAAAAGCAGCAATGTAGATGGGCTGAAGATATTTACAATTTGTTACATTTTTCCTAGCAGGCAGAGGCATCAAAAGCCCAAAAATTTTAAACAATGGCTTCCATTTAAAAACAAATTTCTATTTTGCAACTCAAAACTAAACAAAAATCTTAGTCCGAATCAACTTGAAAATCCTGGGTTTAGTATTCCATTTTGCTGAAAATTTTTCCTTTTGGACTTCTCAAATCTTTTAACTGAAACTGAAACAAATTTCCATTTTGCAACTCAAAACTAAACAAAAATCCTAGTCCGAATCAACTTGAAAATCCTTGGGTTTAGTATTCCATTTTGCTGAAAATTTTTCCTTTTGGACTTCTCAAATCTTTTAACTGAAACTGAAAAATCATTTAACCTTACTCAAAACATTTAAATTCTGCTTCGTATAACACCCGTACACCAACACCAGAAAACTTGACTGTCAGATAGGAAACAGACCGAGAAGGACAAGGCTTGCACAAGAGAATCTGTAGCAGATTGAACAAATTACTCAGATCTTCCACACCCTTGCAGTGAGAACCTTTACCCACAAAACCAGCCATTCCCTGTAAACCTTGTGCAGGATGACATATGAAGACCAAAACAGCAGGTATCAAGATTCTGGCAAGGATTCCGCGTGTCTAACGCTAGCCAGTTCTAGAAACAGTCACTGCTGGCTGGGAACCTCCGCAATTACAAACGTAAGATTATTCGCTTGGAGACAGATAGCCGATACGTCCCGAACCCAAATACAAGCTGAAGGACTGGGTTTTGTCCTCAACACAGAGCTGCTTCCAAAAAGCCAGCTGACTATTTCATACCTCAGTTTCCCCGCTAAATAAAATAAAACAACAACAAAACTATCCGTGGAGTAATGCTGTCGTAACGGAGACTGGGATTTAGGGAATATGCTCTAATCCTAGTGCTGCCACTACCCCGCTGTGAAAGCCCGAGAAGTTGTTTCACATGCCGATGTGGTTTCTGCGCTCAACGCCCCGTGTTTATACAATCTGTTTTGAATGCAAGTTCTCTCTTTGGCAGGAACTGTCTTCGGATGCTGGGGAGCGGTACCGAACGCAAGCAGACCTGAGCCCAGCTTAGTCTCTGAGCACTACTATAACACAAACACAAGTTTTGCACGTTTTGGTGGCAAATTTGGAAATTACTGTGATCATGGGGGGGGGCGGGGGGAGGTACAATTCAAATCCTAAATGCAATAACATTAATAAACGCAGACAACTAGATGTCACATAGTTTGCTGATGACTTGTGTGTCAGTACAGATTCCATTTTGTAAGAACTTTATAGCTTATGACATCATGTAAAAAGTATTTTTGTGTTTCTTTCTCCTCCCAGATCTTACAGCAGCCCTGCTACTCTCTTGGTAGCTTTGCACCCCCAGCGGCCCGTAAATCTTGCTAAGGATAAAAAGTAGGGGTATCAGTACGAGGCACGTATTCCCCCCTGTGCGTTTAAGCCCTTCTTAAACCTCCAAAAGGAAACAGCTTTCAGCTCACTACAGCGCACAACTGCAACACAGGATATTTTTCCAGCTCACTGATATTTCATAAATACCATTTGTTGTCATGTGGTTAAATTAAAAACTCAGGATATCAAACATCAAACAGTATGTTAATGTCAAGTATGCTTGAATAAATACTAAAGAGTTCAACTGACTGAAATATGTGGACTACTAGCTAATTAAGAAAGAAGCAGGTGTGAAAAAAAACTAATTTAAGCAAATTTTTTTTTATAATTAATAATGTTTACTTGTAGTTCCCCTTATAATAAGGCTCCAGTTTAACCTCCAGAGAATTCATAGCTGTAATCCGGCATTTTAAAAATAATAATTGAACAAGGCGTTTTTAAAAGGAGATCAGTTTTCAAACCTGGATAATCTGCCTGCCATATATTCAGAAAGGATTTTTATTTTAAATAAGGATGAAGCTTTGTATCAATTGGATCAGTTACCAAATTAGTCCAGCAATTTTTAAAAACAACCTAGTCCAGCATCCATTGTGCTAATACCTGTAGGGACTGCAGAGGTAACAAGGAGAAAAACTTTCGGTGCAATTGCTGCAAAAGCCATCCGCTTAACAAAACAAACAAAAGAAGGCAGGTAGTTTGGAGACCGAGTTGCCTGGTGGGTTTGAAGCTTCTCAGAGGAACAGTGTCTCTACAACATTACAGTCTACTTTTACATAAGCAAAAAAATAGAAAACAACATTAAGATTTTTATTTGGACTGTTTTGGCAGCATACACGCAGCCAATCAACTAATCCAAGGCTGTATTTAATGTAGAATTTCTTTCCAAGAAGGCAAATGGAAGTAAAGGAGGAGAAAATGGCTACAGATGTAAAAACAGACCTGGAATATTTCATTGACATGACATATCTACTGCATTTAATTAAAAGAAGAATGTATGGGAACAATGCATCCTACTCAATCCGGGTCGGGGGAACAAAATAGGACTGGATTAGATAGGACAACTCAAATCCCCAGAGAGATTCCCATATTTAATGGGAGCGCCACATGTTTGATATGTAGGGAAGCAAGTGGGTGTTCCTGGACTTGATCCACTATTCATCATAATACCACAGCCTTGTTCATTCCCAGTGAGGAGGCTTAAAACCATGAAACCATATGTAGAATATTAAAAATCATTTAAAGTTAAAACGAACATTATGAAACCATGCACTCCGGCTGAGGCTTCGCTCCAAGAGCCCTCCGAGTGCTCACTGGTCCTGTTGATATCGGTTAAGGGAGTAAATGAACTCACACGCACACGCGCGCGTGCACACACACCCCTTCGGAGCTGCGGCGTTTCAGTGCAGATGATGCCTCCCTGCTAATACTGTAGCAACTCATTATCAATAATTGATGCAGCTTTCATACCTACAGCATCAGCGCTTTAATGTGTAATGAAAGATCAGAAACTCCAGTTCTATTTTTCCACTCCTGCTATCTGATGCTTAAACTTTTTCCTTTTATTTCCTGACATTAAATTGTTTCTCAGACATAGTCAATAACTTTACTATATTCTCATTGCCGTTGAATTAATCATAGCTCTGCCCTAACCACATGGAATTTAATTTCCCATAAGAGAAATGTTTACTTTGGTTTACTTTGTTGGAACTCAACGTACTTATACAGTCTATAAAGATTTACTGTAACATATTTTGTTAAGCAACATTAAAGCCTGTGCTGACAGATCTTGTCTTACATTACTTCACTACATTCAGATCCTTAATGCTTTTGCTATACACCGTTGCACCAGTAAGGCAGCAGGACTAGCTTAGATATGCAGGTTTCAAAAGTACGTGAAATGCAAGAATCTTGGGGCCATATTCTGTCTCAAATGTATTCATAGCCAACTGCTCCTTACTTCGCACGTGTTTTTATTACAGTCATTACAGCCATCGGGATGAATGAACACAAGATGAGAACTCTGCCTTGTTACGCGTTAATTTGATCTAAATTGATCGCATTTGGGAAGCTAAAGGAAGTTAAAATTAAAGAAAACACCAAAGAAAACAGTCCAGGGACAGGACTCGGAAGATTTGGGGCAGCAGTCAGTTCATCCCTGCCACGCCTCTCTTTCCTTTTTCTCCCCTTTTATCAATTTGGCCCATTTACACCAAAGCATCTCAACGTGCAGTTTTTACACTCTGCAGGTGTGGACGGCCTCAGCAGAAAGTTTTACAGTGGAGCTGACAGCGCGACCACCAGCACCACAGCACACGGGCACTGCTCCATGGAACAGCCGCCGTTGTGGCTGGTATCACACAGGCAGAGCATAAATCCCTGCTCAGGTTAAGCATTCGGGCATTCTGTGTAGTAAGTACCACCGAAGCCCACGGGCACTGTGATACGTCAGTGCCACCGAAAACTGAACTTTAGATCTCAGAGGCAGAAAATTCCTATAAAAGTCCATGCACCGGAAAGAAGAGCTACCATGCACGTTAGCCAGTGCTGTTACGCAGACCGCATGCAAACATTACGATTTTGAATGTTAAGCAACAAGAACTAAATTATTTGCTGTAGCACTGAGCAAATTTGGTTAGGGAATTTGATTTGGTTTTGTCAAAAGCTTCAGCTGGTCATCCTGATCTTGCCTGGTCATCCTGATCTTGCCATCCGCAGCTGATGGACTTTCTCTACGCTATACATTTAGTTTAGTGAGATGAACTTTCACTCCAGGATCCAGAAAAGGACAGTGGGAAAAGACAATAATTTTTTTTTTTTAAAAAAAATGAACTAGTGGAAAAAAAAATAAAGAAAGAAAAAGCATGATTGTATTAAGTTCTGGTGAAATCAGAGCTATCACTGACAGCGGATGTGAATTCAGTTCACATGCATGCATGTGCATACGCACGTTATGGGGGTGGGAGCTGGCAGCTGGGTGGAGGAGAAAGGAAAATGTGATTTTTAAATATATTTATTAAATCACTGCTGAGAACAGAAGGAAAAAGAGGAGCCTGGGAATCTGCAGCTGAGGCTCAGCTGGTGGGAAGACAAAAGGAGTACGGACTATAGGAAAGTTGGTTGAAATAAAAGAAAAAAAAGGAAATATTCCCAAATTTTCACACACATCCCCCAAGAAATAGCAACATTTGCCTCAAATAGACAGTACAGGGACGAGCTATGCACAGTAATATCAGGACACCATCTTGCAAACATTTTGCACAAAGCCAGCACTTGCTATGTCCCCACCAGTTCTAAATGCAACGACTCGTGAATAAACTCTTCGAGTAATTACACAGTTATTGGGGGGCACGCTAACGCAACCACTTGCCACGGATAAGGCGACTTCACCAGAGTCACGGCAGGGGGGTCCCCGGGACCCACCCGCCGACGCACCCACGGCAGCGGCTCCCTGGGCACCGTACGGCCGATACCGACCCCGCTGCAGGGGCTGTGCCCACAGCGCCCGAGCCAGCCCTCCGAGAAGGTCCCAAACGAGCTTCTCCTCACCTCCGGGAAACCAAGTGGTTCTAATCCTTTTCCTCAAACAACCTTTTGCCTTCCTAGTGTCAACCAAGGCGCTGAGGAGTGAAGCCAGAACTTTACTCCTCATCCCACCTGGCAGCCTGCACAGAGGAGGAATGGGAAGGGCAGGCCAAGCGCCGTTTGGGTTGAAAACCCACGTTTTCGAGATGTCTCGCATATATACTGCAATACCTCAGCACCGCACCAGGTGGCTTCGACAACTTGCTTCAAATATTCAAACGCTGGTTTGAGTCCTTTCTCAGCTTTAGCTTCTTTCTGAAGTGCTCACAAACCAGGAGGGGCCAGGTTCTGGCTACCTGGGGCGCTCGCAAGACACATACGCTGAAAGGAATCCTAGAATCCTTGAGGTTGGAAGAGCCCTCCGAGATGAGGAGAGCATTAAACCCTCTGCCTCTTCAGTTGGCTCGCAGGTAAAGTCCAATAGAAACAAAAATCCTGCAGAAAGCCCCGTTTAATCAAAACTGCACAATTCCACAGACAACAATTTATTTTAAGGGCAATATTTCAACATTCAATTTTCTAATTCAGTTCCATTCATTAAGGAATTCAGTCATCCTAATTTTATTACAGGTGGAATGTAAACGTAACATATAATCGTGCACACTATAAAATTAACTTCTTATTTAAGGCTTATTATGTTACAACGTGACACTGAAATTCAGCCAAAAGATTGGGCTGTACAAGGAAAAACTGCTTGTAAAATCGGAGCTGATAAAAGATTTTTTAGCTACTTGCTTAAATAAATAATACCCATGATGAAACCCTTCATTAAGGGTGACTTCTCACCCAATTTTTTCCCATGTTTGGGGGCAAGAGTAGAAAGACAATATTTTATTCCTGTTTTACTCCTTTTTCCTGTCTCCTCCACAAATCTCAATTCTCTACATAAAATTTTCAGAATAGCAAAAACACAAAGCCAAAAGCGTTGTTTAAGGACTATTATGAAACACTGCAGACAACCAAACAATAAACATTGTATTTTGAAATATTCTTAAGCTTTTTTTGAATAAAAAGTAATTTTTTAAACATATATAGAATTTGCCATGAGTTGGGAATTTTCCTTGTGAAAGTCACCTGAACTCTATTTTTTCTTCCCACCACATACACATTTGAATCCAAACATGTAAACGCAAGATTCACAAGCCTGGATGAAAAAAAAAACAAATTGCAGTATCACTCTCCTCTCGTTTTCCCCCATCTGCCCCGGTCTTCTGGGAACAGGAGCCTCTCAAAGCACCACAGAAGCAGGTGTAGGCGTATTTTAAGTAACAGAAAATCAGTTTAATTAAGCTCTCCTCAGACTTGCAAACTGGGAGAGTTGCTAAAAAAATCCCTAATAAAATAGCCCACAACAAACAGAACTGCTCACGGGTTAGTTCTCCCACAGTTTCACACCTCTGGTAGAAAGGCGGCAGTGCTCGAACCGGGAATGCTTTTGAAGCACTTCTATTCCTGGTAAAGGTTGTAGGGGGAAATTTTTTTGGCCCATCTGAGCCTGTGGCTCGACAAATCCCAAGATGCCTCATCACAGCCCAGGATGCCACCGTGCTGTACATCCTGCACCCTCAGGAAAGAAGCCAGTCCCCATGGACACAGCCCTTCCAGCCAGAGCTGAGCGTTGTTAGCACTGCAGTGGAAAAAAAAACCAACCAAACACCACCAAACCACCACAAAACATTTCAGTATTTAACTGCAGCAACCTTTGATTTGGTCCATTATAAGTAGAGAAGTGCTCTTATCCATACGTAGGAAAGCCAGGTGCAGCAAACACCAAAGCTGGGCTTTTCTAACTCAGCTTATTTAGTTGTTTTTAGAAAACTTTCTAGTCTCTACACTCATTCTTGGATATTGGAGAGAGCCACAGGCACAAAACCAGGCTGTGATAAAACCCAGTTCTTCTTTCCTGCTGTCCTAACGGCTGGCCTTTCCCTTCTTTACTCAGAGATCTGCAAACTCTTGTCTACTCCTCTTGTTAGAGATTCTCTCCCCAGCAGGCACTGGCCCTCATCAGCAAGACCAAGCTCCAGCGGTATAAAAGCTACTCCATGCCCACAACTCGGTCAACTTGCGGGGGCTTTTCTACAGCTTTAATGATATGTCTTGAGACCTGACAGGAAGCTCTCCTCAGATACTTCAGTTAGACCTCACTTGGAATGACGACCTGTAAAGCTCTAGAACCAGGGACTTACCGGCTGCATCCACCTGGATCTCATGCGCATCCCCGCGATGAACGGGTTCCCGACAGAAAAGCTCCAGGAACACCCAGGGGCAAGATGCAAGCAGCACACCAGTGGATATTGAATGATAATGTAGGATGGTCCAGAAGGAGCAGCTTACAAGGGAAATTATTGCAGGCAAATGGTAGTTGGCATTTTAAATCGCTCGCTGAAATTTGTCAGTTAGTGTACGTCACGCTCACTGAAGGTTCACGAAATAAAAAAAAACCCTTATCTTCTATCTGTTAGTACCTCTAAGCCAACAGATATCCACACTTCACGCTGGGGCAATCTGCTGTAATATTTACAGTTTTCTGACTCACTGACTTGAATTATACATCTGGATTTTAGAATTCTATTTCCAAAGTCATGAACACAGAGAAGCCATTCTCCTTCCTCAACCTCAACAAAAATAATTAATCATTTTTCATCTTCCCTTTGTGTCAAAAAAACCTGGAAAACTTTGGTCTTCAATATTATTTGAGCCAAGTCTTTTCTGAAATTTTTCATAACATTTCTGCCTCAGCAAAATCGGGAAAGAAAGTTAAATAAAGAAAAATGGTTTGGAATAAGGTTAAGTGGCTGGCTTAAGTAGACAAACCCCAGGAAATTGAAAGTTAAGGCCGATACTAACAAATCCTGGCACTTATGGAAAATAAAAGGCAAAGACAAAATGGTATGAGCTATAAATGATCCCTGCCAGAAGTTTTCATCCTTAGGATCAAGCCCGCTTGTACGCAGATGCAAGTGCAAGCACACACACACATATAACCCTACTTATGTTATTTAAATGTTGGTTTGTGTACTTAATTCTTACCAGTTTCATAAAACACATAATTTACGTGAGGGACCAACACTGTACCCAGGGTAAGCATGTTAACTAAGCAGTTCTCTAAAGGGTTCATTATTTACCTAGAAGACCAGAAAACCACCGATGGAGATGTTTGGTCTCTCAGGTAAATAAGGATTTAGTCTGCAGGAATGAAGAACTCGACTACCTTTTTCAAGACTCTTTTGATAACATACTGAAAATATATGATGTTATTTTTATAATGGAGCATGATAAGCCCCATTTTTCTCTCTGTTAGGGCCTCGTTACAGTGCTTTGACAATACTGAAGTGGCTGCAAACCAGAAGCCATTTATATTTTCTAAATGGTATATAGTGACCACGGTAAAGAGAAAAGCCTCTTGCTCTTCCTGTATACCTTAAAAAAAGGTGTTACTCCTTTGGCATGTTTCTAGTATTTTTATTTTCAAGTAGCAGACTTTACATAGTCAGAATTCTCTCTGTTTCAGGAGTAGAGGAACAGGGTCTTGTGTATATGGTGCATACATTTTTAAACTATATTAGTTATATCTGTCAATTTCTTCAATTAATTAAGAATTTTTTGGCATGTCTAAATGATTAGACCTCATTAGGAAGAGCATCTTAAAAAAACCAAAACCCCATCATCCATGTCAAAATAATTCAAATTAAATAAAGCTACTGTACCTCCTCTATAAGATGCTCCGAGATCCACTAATGAAATCCCATCAAGAACGAGGGAATATTAGTAGTTTAGCAAATACAGTACAATGACTGAACTATGCTGCTATCTCCACATCTATCCTGAGATAAGGTTCTCCTTTGCAAAAAAATGATTAAAATAAACCCAACCCAACCTCAAACCCCACAGAGGCGCACTGTATATACTTTAATTTGAATACATCCTTCTGGAGGAGGAGGAGGGAAAAAAAAAAAAGAGAAAGAAAAAAAATCTTGGCTCACTAAGTGAAATCTTAAACTGTTGACTAAACTTTCTGCAAGTTGTGTGCTCACCATACACATTTCTGGATATTGGCAAAAAAATAAATAAATCTGGAAATGCTTATAAATCCTAAATTGCGACACCAGTCACAACCAGCGAGTCTGCAATCAGATTTGTTATTGTACAGTCTCGGGCTGGGCTCCGCTACCCTGAACAATACTTGGGAATTCAGGGAAGCAAGTGTGTATGATCCATAACCTTCTATGTGTCCAAATGAAAAAAAACTGTTGCCAAGGAAACACCCAAATATCAAAATTGAAATATAGCTCGGCCCTTAACGAGTCCAAAAGGAGCTGTAGGAAGTTTACTCAAGTTCAGCAGAGATTTTGGCTAAATGTGGGGAAGACATTATTAAAAGAGATCCCAGCTCCATGGTGGAGGGAGGAGAAGAAACAGAAGACGGTTTTGCAATGTAACTGTGCTCAAATTCCTCTATCACATTTTTCTTCTCTTGGGACAACTGCAAACACCCTAAACGCAATAAAAATTTGAACATTACTGAAGGGATAAAAAAAAAAAAAAAGGAAAACATACATTTTGGGACAAACCAAACCAAAACGAAGACAAACTTGTAATGTTAGCACAAAGATGCAACCTTAAAAAAAAAAAAAAAGAAAGGTACAGTTTTCCAAGAACTGCATTTTTCTGACATCTTGCGCATACTGAGGTCCATGGAGACTTCACATTTTCCACACTCAGCACTTTGAGGGTCAGAGAGGTCAAGGTACCAGTATTCCCAGTGGATGGCTGATAGTTCATCCAGAACAATCAAGCTACTGGCTGTGCCTCCCCCCTCGTTACCAAGCTGACACCGGGGGAGAGAAATAGCCACTGCCACGAGGAACGGGAAATCCAGAGGCAAAAGATTAATTGGAGATAGTCTGTTTCTTTTAGATTTTAGTGGTTTCATTCTTTTAAGTCAGGACTCGCATCTACCCCCCAAAAAAATAGAAATTCAAGTTTCTACCAATCTGCAGCTGAAAGTAACTCCATCCCAAAGTGCTCCTGGGCACCTATGAATGCTGAGCGTGAGAAGAATTTCTAAATTTCTTACAGCCTTATCTCACGTAAAATTAGAAGCTCTGGTAAGGACTTTGGGACAGAAACTGCCTTTTTTTTCTGGATCATTCCAAAAGCACCTAGAACAAAGAAGCTAATGTTTTGAAAATTCAGCAATAGCTGAGCTAGTCTATGATTTTACAAAAAATGCATACCACCAAGCCCAACATTATTATTCAGGTTGTCTCTTATTTCCAGCTAATAACTAACATGTTTACTTGATAAATTAGGCAGGAAATTTATTTGCTGCAAAAGAAATAATGATTTCAGCAAACAGGTAGACGAATAATCTTTCCTCCTTCTTTTTCACAGTAAATTATTTGCATACCTGAACTGAGAATCCATATCAGAATCGCTGTTTCCCTTCTCCAACACACATATTTGTGGGTTTGTTCAGCATGTTCACTTGCTAATTAAACCATTTATTTTAAATATTCCATCTAACCTGTTTTTGTCTGAAAGAACTTTAAACTTTTTATGCAAAATAACTGACTGAGAAGAGGCACCCAAGGCACATGCATGTTTTTATATTTACCTAAATAGTAGTTGTCAGAATATGTTGCTAGCTTTGCTCCAGAGTGATTTCCAAAACAATTAAAAAGAACCCCAAGCATTTGCTAACTACTTTACATCAATGTTATTTTTCAAAATAAAAAATTAGGCACTGTATAAAAATAATGTCTATTTTAAAAATACCAGCAAGCCACGGATTTGTTTTTCAATAATAATGGTTCCTCATAAATGTTTTTCTGAGTTCACATAGCTACCAATGAAAAGTAAAAATCAAATCCAAAAAATGAGCCGACGCTTCTGGCTTTAATCTTTACAAGATTCTTAAATAACATTTAAACCGATATCCAATTAAAAAATAGACAACCATGCACACATATATAAATATGTATTATGAGTCAGTACTGACTTGTTCTTTCTGATCCTAATGAATAAACTCCTCATAACATAAATCACATTGCATCATGTGCTTCATAAAAGTAAATTAATTTTTTTTTAAATAGGATGTGGTTTAGATTGTTAAATCATTATTGAATATAGTTCCTAAAAACCACATGCAGTTTTTCCATGTTATTTCCCCACTTCAGAATCAAGATCAGGATAATGCAGCCAATTTGGCAATCTCCCATCATCAACTGCTATTAAACACTATTCGAGTGCTAAGCTCGCTGACTTCCATAAAGGTTTGTAAGCCCCAATAGATGCCGAAGGCCTATTTGACATCTTTAGAAGCACTCATAATATTCTGGGCAAGAGACTTAGGAAAATGACATAAAGTGGGAGTTAGCTGCAAAAATATACAGTCTACTGCAGCTGAACATGGCTGTTCTTTGGGTAGAATTCCCTACATTTTCTTTCATTTATTATTCTTATATAGTTTCCAGTGCTTGAAATTTCCAGGCTTTGTGTGTGTGTGTGTATATATATAAAAATATATAAAAGACACAGAAGTTTACAGGGAAAAAAAATTCAATTTCGTCTTGGCAGTGTCTGTTAAAAACGTAAAGCCTGATTTTTATTCTTGCAATTTCTACAGTAATAAGAATCATGGTTCTAAGAAGAGAGAAGAAAAAGAAAGGAACAAAACCAAAAATGGTTGTTGCATTCTCTGCAGCTCCTGTAAATATTTTATGAATGGATACCTCAGAGCAAAGTATCAAGACAAGAATTCTCTATAATTATTTGTCTAACATACTGAGTAAGGATTTGGACTTTGCCATAAGTCCTTAACGCAAAAAAACTTGTCAACATCAGCTTGTTGAGACGTTAAGAGGATTTCTTTAGGTGCCACCTTTTAAACTGCAGTATTAAGCCACAGCTTCTAGTAAATTTACCCTGTGGTAAGCAATTCCAGATGAGTTCTAGTGACAGGCTTCAGTCTCAAGGTACTTATTCATTGCACATTAAAATCTCATGTTCCCAGGACTGGGTTGTTTTCTGACTGATATCCATTTAGGGAATAGAGAAAAGAGGCATTTCCAAAGCTGGAGCTCAACAAAATAACCCAGAGCAGTAACTCACCGATAACCACCGTCAGCAGTTGGTACTTTCTGTTTCCTAAGAATAAGGAGAGCTGGAACCGTATTAGATCCAAAACAGTAACAGCTCCTGAGATATAATTGCCCAACAGAGCAGGATCAGGATTTCAGCCATACAGTCATCTTTGAAACAAACTACAGAAAGTGTTTGTAGATAGTGAACATTCAACTTTCAGCCCTTTCAAGATCTTTCTTGCCAATTCATATGTGAAACACTAACAGCACCAAATCTCAGCAACCCAGCTGTAAGCAAAGTACTGTCGTAACCATTTCATAGAGAGCAAAATGAAGGTTTGTGGAAGCCAACTGACTGACCTCAAGTCACTGAGGAAGCTTATGTCAAAGCACAGCATTGAACGCAGGCCACTTGAGCACTACATTTTAGTTTACGGCTTGCCTTGGAAATGGAACGTCATACCCATTTAGGAGTTGCCTTGCTGAGCGTCTCTGCATGAGAAACACTTGTGACACTTTACGCCATGAGCTCCCTGGTGGGTTAAGGAGAAAGCAATACTGCTGTAATGACCAGGAGAGAAGAACCAAGAGTTCATCTGCCTCTCTCCTCTTGGCCCCATTCACCTGTCCTTTTCCTAGCACTTCAGAGAAATGACTTTGACCCATCGTCACTCTGAAGTAGTAGGTAAAGCACCACGAACACCAGCCAGCAGCAAAGTCAGCTGTCACAGGCTAGTGGGCAGGTCAGCCTCAGCCCCAGAGTCATCACAATTGTCCACAACTAAAACCTTGTCGCACCGTGGAAACCCAAGTGAAGAGTTACACAGGCACGAATCTTATCTCGCTCTGGGAAGGGAACCTCGATAGACAGACAGACAGACAGACATGCCAGAAAGAAACTGAGACACATTTGCCTGAAGCTAAGAGTCAGGTCTGCAGGTCTGCTGCAGGAGCACCGAAATAAAACGTACAAAGCCGCACTCCTTTCAAGCAGCAGCAGCAGGCAGCCTTTCCTTTTACGACTGCTAAATGCCTGGCTTTTTCCCCAAGCAATTTACAGTGCAGCCGCCTGGCAAGATGGCTGGTGGGAACCAAGATGCTCCAAGTTACTCAAAATAGATCAGGGATTCTACTGACAGATGTCTGTGGTATTTGCCTGGCTAATTTGCTTTTATTATGGTGAACAAGGCTGCTGTTAAATGTTTGCTGTCTACTTCACGTTTATTATGATGGGGAGGTTTATATAGGTGTTTGTAGAACCGGGTCTACTTCTGTAACGGTGTGGGTTTTATCAATGTTTATATTAGCCTACTTTCATCATGATGGGAATGTATGTTTTTAACAGCATACTTCACTTTAATTATATTGGATGCTTTATTTAAGAGGTCCTAACAGCCTCCTTTTAACACATTTGTGTGAAGGCTTTTATATTCAGCTGGTTTTATTAGGTAGAAGAGTTGCTGTCCCTATCTCTGCTCACACTAAAAGCCTCCTATGTCCATAGACTGTTCCCAACAAGATTGCAATGTAAAGTAACCCTTTGCAAATATTTGCTAAGCACTGGTAGAAATTTAAGCATGCGTGCCAATATACTGCACAAACACTGGTCGTCCACAGGGTTACTCCACAAACTCATAAGCTAAAGTACTAAAGAAGAAAGAAGGAAGACAAAAATCAACCCATACAGTATCAAGATGGCAGGGTGGCTCATCACAAAAGTTAACATTAAAGGCTATTTTGGTAAAAAAGACTGAGAGATCTTTCCTAAGTTCCCGAAGGTGTTTAACAAGTCGGGAACAGGAAACAAGGGAGGAAAAAAAAAAAAAAAGAGAAAAAAAACAACAGAAGACTGACATCAAGCCTGTGATTCTTTAAGGTAATGGAGCACCAAAACTTCTTGGAAAAGAATCTGACATCATCATCAGAATAAATGCCAGACAGTCAAATTTACCTTGCCAAGCTATGGCTATAGGCACACAAAGCTGTGATAGTAAGTCACGACCATGCAGGGCAACACTGAGCACATGTGCTGTCTCCTTGCAAAGAATGAACATTTGAGGAAATATATTAAAAAGATCAGGTAAGAGAAGGCAAATGTTGCAATGAAGTCAAATTCTGGAAGACCAGTCTGAAAAGAGAAAACAAACTCCAAAGGAAAAAGTTTGACTGACTTTGCAAAAAGCAATATAAAATGCTTAGCCCAAATAACACCACCCAGCAACGAGCTTCACGGGTTAACTGCTAAGAAAACAGTTTACCTACCAACGTGCTGCATCCAAAATGCATCATACAAACCATCCTGACACCCTCTCCTCAGAATGCAAACTCAGGGTGCAAACTGCCTTCACAGCTAAAAAAATCTGACTTCCGACTGTGGAGCAAACCCATCTAGCCCAAGCTCGAATGAGGGAAGGAGGATGACGGGGCATTGCGTGTTCCCATTCGGTCCCCATGTGTTGCCTGATCTAGTCGAGAGGTGACGTCCCTGGCGACAGGGAGGCTGGATTAAAATGATCTCTAGGGTCCCTTCCAGCCTGGGCCATGCTACGTTCACGCAGCCTCACACAGAGCCAAGGAGATGCTGGCGGGCGTGCAGCAGGTTATTACAGCTTGGGCCTGGCCCTGCATCTTCCGTTGCCATCTATCACGGGTACTTAGTCTCGCAGTAGTAAAAGGAGTGCATCAATATTTGGCCTGACGGTTATAGACCAAAGCCCACTGACTTCACCTCACCGCAGGACACCCTGCGGCTGTGTTATTACTGTTTGCGATGTGGAAGCAGCAGGAGGTCCCAGTCAAAGCCAGGAAGCTTACTGGACTGGGCACTTAACCACAGACACACTAAAAATCCCCATAGGTGAGAGAGAGATGAAAGGGTGGAAGGTGTCCTGGCCAGTCGGTCTAGCAGGCTGCTCACAGAGCCAGGAATACAACATTTATTCCACCAGCTCCCCGCCCCAGCAAGAATATGAAAAATCATATCAAACGATCTCCCTAATGCAGATGCTCTTCATCACAACTTTTCTTCTAAAAATCAAAAATGTTCTTCCTCTCAAAAATCACCTGTATTACCATTTTCCTTTTTCCACCAGATCTAACCCTGGCTCTTCTTACTCACGAAAGCTTGGGTACTACTTGTCCTGTTTGACCCTTGACTGAGGTTGTCTTACAAAGATTAAACACCAGTGGTTCCTCTTACAAGATGGACCACACATCACCCAAAGCAAAAGAAAACTATAATTAAATCCAAACCCAAAACCACCAGAAAAGGGCACAAAATCAGATTTGCTTATGCAAAGCTTTTTTTAAATTACATTTATTAAAAAAGAAAAGAAAAGCAGCAAAGAAAAAAACACCGTCAAAAAAACCTTTAAGAGCCTCTGTGAGGAAAATTGTGTTAAAGTCACACTGGTGACAATTTCACCTGCAAGAAGGCAGGGTGTACATCTGTTTGTGTGTGTGATGGGTAGAAGAAAAATTACAACTGTGAGTAATATGCATTCATACACGCTAAGTACAAGCAAACCCCTCATTTCCTCCTCTGCGCTGCAACACAGTCAGACACTCCCAGTCCCAGGAGTGCCACCCCCATGGACCACCAAAATCTAGCAGAACAAAGGAGGCTCATTTAGACCATATTCAAGGAAAATCACTTGTTTACTGATCATTTTTGGAGGAGGACAGCTGAAAAATCTGTGCATCACTGAGATGCTGTGGAGTGGGAGACGTTCATTTCTGTTTCCTTGCTTTGCAGGCAAGAACAGGGCAAGGGAGGAGAAGGAAGATTCAGACAACTTCATCCTAGCAAATGCAATCAGAGGGACTGTTCGTAATGTTGCTAAAAAGAAAAAAATATTAACATTTCACAAGTTCCCCTTGTGGCCTCCCTTGCTCCTCCTCCTCCATCAAAAATTCATAAAGGGAATCAGCATTCTTTACCGAATGGGTCCCCGAGGTGCCATAGACCTTGTTGGAGAGAAAGGCTATAAATATCGAATTATACACCTCATGGGAAGAAAGGGCTGAAGATTCAGCTTCAAACCCACTGCCCTGTCCCCAGGGGAACTCACTCCAGACTCAAGGTCCGGCATGGCAAGGAAATGGGTCAAGTGTGTCAATTTTGAGATCGCTGACCTCTGACACCTTTAATGATGCCCCGAGTCCACCTCCTCCCCATCCTGCTGCCCCCTGTGCACCACAAACTTTCCAGAGTCCCTTCAAGTAAAAAACAACTGAGCCAAGCAGCACTGAGAAGCTGTGTTAAAGGCTACTCCGCTGACACTGCTGGCCCATTCAGGCAAGAGCAGCGCTGAGATTTCCAAGCCTTCTTCACGTACCTCTATACCACCGCAATAGGACGGAATTACGGGCAACTGCACTTCTACCATCAAGTCCTCCCCGTAGTTTTTGTTCTAGGTGAACATAAACTCCACAGTACTAGACTGTACAACACTCAAAACCAAGAAGCTCATCTTTCTTCTTATAAAAAATATTTCCATTTCAAGTTGCAATAAAAAATAACAGGTGTTAAACAGTTAAAAAACTAAACATGTGCCTTGAAAAAAAAGACCAAAAAATCAATAAAAATCCTGTCTGTAGGCACAATCTAGCAGATGTTTACTACTGAGATGCAGGAGGTCAGAAGAACTGCCTAGAGCTCAGCAATAAGCATCTCCAGGATCTGGCCCCTCCCCGCGTTTTTCTCATCTCTTGCTTTGGCTGGTGCAAAAAAAAGCGAAAGCCACCCATCTCCAACAGCAGAAAAACAGAGACTCCTCTACATAAGCCAACCTCAGCGCATAATATCTTGCAGCACTGCAGTATATTTCATCACAGATTTTTAAGAAAATATGGGTGAAGGAATACTTTCAAGTAGTGCAAGGAGAAGTAAGAGTTACTTGCCTCCTATAGAAATACACTCACATATGGGGCGGAACGTACTTAAACCCAGTTAGATCACAGCACGGAAGACAGATGTTATTCAATAACCTCATAAGGAATCACAGGTAGGAAAATGCAATGACCCAGTTCCTAAACGAGGGTCTGGCGAGGTCATCAGGGCCAACAATTCCTCTTCCAAAACAAACTGTCACGGTATTATAATGCTACAATATATTTTCAGCATAAGACAAAAATAAAATAGCGTTTAACACATTGTGGTTCCCTGGAAACAAGAGAAAAACAATCTGCTTGAAACCCGTCTCCCACCAAATCAGCCACCACCACCCCATTAGGTGCTGGGGTGCGAGCTGGTGGGGTTTTCTTTCTCTTTTGCAGTACAAACTCAATAGTCAAGTGATGCAGGCAAACCCTGCCAATATTCCAGGCAGAGTTGTTTCTACTCTCTGATCTTGGAATTTGATGAAGAAAAGATGCAAGATTCAGCTTCTAGGGCTGTGCACAGACACCAGCAATAATTTGGCTTGCAGTTCACCAGCAACGTAGTTCTACCATAGAAAATAAGCTTCTAATTTACAGCTTCTAGCATTAGGATGGATTACAAGGGAAAAGATGCCACAGTGAGAGGGTCAAGACAAAATACAACAGCTGAGAAATGCCAGGTTCCATTCTCAGCTCTGCCACAATGCATCAAACCCATAGCTCTGCTTCAGATCCTCAAAAGCCTAATCTTAATCACAGCTGGTTTTGTCAACGCTATTGTAACACAAGTAATCAAGAGCAACAAACAACAGCATTTTGTTGTTGTAATATATAAATATATGTATATTTTTTAAATGAATGAAAGTCTGTACTTGCTTTTCCTGAACATCTCCTGCAGCTCAGGTCTCCTCCTGTGAAAGGGTTTGTCCCTTAGGCAAGAAAATTTATAAGCTCCCAACTAAAGTACTTCTGCGCTGCAAGAAGGAAACTCACCTTTATACTGTGCTGGGTTGCAGGAGGACTTGACTCCCCCAAAAAAGACAAATTACAATTGTAAAGGAAAAAAAATGTAAAACTCCAAGAAATATACTGAGCTAGAAAGGGTTTCGTCCTCACACAGCCTCTCCATCCCCAGCTTGGTCAGACTCTCTATATTATATTCCACTGAGAACGCTCTGCCAGGCCAGCTCCTATAAAGTACAAATCCCTCTTATCCACCATTCTCAAGGGAAATCAGGTTCCTTTGGATAAGCAGGGTTAGAGATGATGGGAATTGTGAGGCTCCCAGCACAGAAAAGGCCGTGCTCCAGGTCCCCACCCCGGAGGCACAACGAAGAGAAGACCAAAAGCCTTGGCTGACTGGCTGGATTTTCAAGGGATCAGGCTCCAGACAAGTAAAAAACTTAGTGGGTGTACATATGCGCACATACACACACTCTCACTCTGATATTCCTTCATCTATAACTCTTAACTCCTCCCCTACACAGTGCTAAAAGCAGTTGTTCCCAAAACAGTGTAACAGGCAGCCTTGGAACCAAAGCACCATCCCTGGAAAATAGAAGCTGACTGTATCAAACCAAAGTGCAGGTAGCCCAGAGGAATAAATATTCATAATAGGGAACAGACCAAAGTTTCAAATCTCTCATGTCAGTGCTCCTTCTCTCATGCCAACGTTACTGGCAGAAAATTTTACTATATGCTTTCAATTTTGCCAAGTCACAGCAATTTAGAGCACTGGAACCGTGTTATTTGCCTGCAACCTGGGAAGCAAAGCTCTCCACTTGGATCAGGGACATATTTTAAAAACACTGTCATTTATGTAAACTCATCTTTCCATGGACTATTCATAACTGCCCTGTTTTCTTCTCTTTTGCTTATAACGCTTCCCACGTTGCGTTTCAGTGTCATTAAATGCCCTTTTATGGCTCCCTCGTCGTAAGTACCTGAGTATCAACCAGGGCTTCAAGATTTACAGCCTATTTTAAACTCAGATAATGATGTTTAATTTGTTATTAACTGTGTAAAGGTTAACAAAGAAATAACTCAAACTATTAGCAAAGGAATAACGCATTACGACAGGGCAATTAAGAGCTATATCTGGCACTGCATGAAAAGATTGATCTCATTTCAAAAGGAGCTCGACGATCTGCATTCGCAACCCATCAAGTGCATGGGGAGCACACAAGTTCCTCCTTTACATATTTCACGTATTGTTCAGTTGGTTTTCATCACGAAACTTGCACAAGTAACTCACCGACAAGACAAGCCCTCAGAAATCTACCTGTGAGGTTTGAAAGAAGCTCCTGCCCTTAGCAGTTCATTCTGCTCCTTTTCGGGGCGTTACGTCTCTCGGGCAGAGTTGGCAGAATATGACAAGCAGCATTTACCCAGCGCTGCCTGCGTGTAAAAGCCAGCTAAGCTGAGCTTAAGCACACCTTCAGTTGCAGGTTGAGCTATATCTCTGTCCAGAACTTGAGTAAGATGCAGGCACAACTCACTCTGCAGTGAAAAATCTCAAACCACTGCACTGTAAATAAACATGAATCAAAGACTTAGGTGAGAAGATTTCAAACCAATTTTATCGTATTGCTGCAAATGTTCCCCGAGGCCTTGCTTTTAAACTTCATTGCTATGGACTCCACTGATTCCACGTTTTGCTGGGGGGAACAGAGGGCTTATTTTATTCAAATTGGTTGCACTATTACAATCGTTCTCATGCAGAAAAATCTTTTTTCTCATCCTTATTCAGGCTGTTGGGCAATTGCCGGAAACAGTTTTTGGAAGAGTTGGGGAGAGGTTATTGGATGTAGGCCCAGCAGCTTTTGGAAAAACAGAGTAGAAAGTATGCAGAATTCATGGAAGAAAGACAAGCAGATGCTGCTTGAAAAGATGGTTATATTCTTATGTCAACAAATTAGTACGTGAGCAGCCAAAAAGCCCACACAGAGGTAACACAAGCAAATGTGTCCTTAAGACATTCAAGGGAAAACACAAACTCTCCCAGTAGGACCCATGCGAACAAGCGTTACCACTCAGACCCTGCTTAGCAACGCACGCGAGACCAGTTCCCATAAACTCTGGATCAAGGCAGTGGAAAGGTTGGGCAGAAAGTAAACCCAGGCCTGAAACTCCTGCAGCTGAGCTGTATTTCTGAACAGTTCCAAACTCTCTTCCATGGGGCTGAAAAATATGATGGGACTGAAAAAAACATGGATTCTGCACCTTTGGCTTGAACGACATCCATTTTATTTCCTTAAACACCCAACATTGCAGCCAAGCCCAAGTTCACTCAGTCTTCCCAACCACTCTTTGGGAGAGGAACAGCCCTCCAGTTGGAATGTGACTTCAACAGCTTTAAGACTGTTCCCACCAAGCCCAGGGTCAAACTTCGTATTTTTAACACCCATTTGTGTTGGTTTTTTCCACCTGCAAGCCCAACCTCCCTATCTTTTCAGACACCTCAACTCAAATTTTAGATTTCTTGGCTCTAAACTTAGAAACACAGGCAGGTGGCGGGTGGAGGGGAGTATACTTTCCCTGTAGGATTTTAGCATAAATTCTAAGCAGTCTTATTAAATTCTGTGGAACCTTCCCGTCCTACCCTTCCCCCACCTTTTTTTTTTTTTTTTTGCTTTTTTTCCCCCCTCTTCCTAACTCTTACCACATGTTGTAAAGGCCAGACATGAGTCAGACCAAACTCAGGCAGTAGGGAGGGGGAGGGAAGAGGTAAGCAGAGCAGAGGGTTCCTTTATCAGCGAAGAGAGGGGCCATTCCCCAAAGCACCGATTCCACCCTCCAGCGCTACCTCGCACCACACCAGAGCCCGGCAGCAATGGCAGACGCACCTGTTAAAAACAGTCCTGCCAAGCCGCTGAAAATTGAGGACCAACAAGAAATTCATAAAAGGAGAACAAAAATTGGGGAATTCATCCTTTTATTAGTGGGTCACCATGTCCTAAATGACAATCAGCTTAACGGGGTTGGGTGTGTAGGCTCCTGGCAGGATTGGCTTTCCTATTCTCTCCCACTGCATTTGTGTTTTATTTGCTCAACCTATTGGCAAGAGGACTTCTCAGCAGCTCTGCCAGACACACAGGCTTTGATCCTGGGTGTTGCCACATTAGACACAGCATTTGACCCTTCAAATCCTTAGATGAGCCCTTCTAGAAAATCCTGCAATGTATCATTACAGATATTGGTTAGTGTCAGACCTCACCAAGCCGTTAAGCTATGTCCTTCCTAAAATAAAATCCTCTACTCTCAATATTACAGTCATACAGAATGTTTATAAACCCTGATGATCATGAATTCTGTAATATAGACTGGGAATGAATGCCAGAGGCCAACTATTTCTTTTCTTTTTTTCTTATGGTCTTTTATTTCATTGAATATGCCCCTGTTGCATGCCATGTACTATTTTATATTCCTTCATGTTACCCTTTTATCCATTTCCACTCTTACAGCGTTTCTCTAGGATGAAACATGCAGCTCACTGTGCCATAGGAGTCTTAAGAGAAGTTTCAGGCTAGACAGAATTTTTATCCGATACTCTTCCATTTCTCCTACGTTAAACTGTTCCAGCTTCCAAAAACATTTTTTGGTTATGTTTGATTTTTGTTATTGCTAAGTCATCAGTTTTTAATTTCAACAGATTTCTAATCCATTCCCATCAGTCCCACTGAAGCAAATGAGCAACCTAAACATCCATGGATAAGTGCAAGTGAAGATTTTTGGATTATAAAGCGCAATTCAGTTAGCATTAGGTATTGCAGTGATAGGAATGTCCCCTGGAAATAGAATCATCCTGACGGATTTCCTGCAGAGCCAGCTCAAATATCCCTGCATCCCATTTGGAAGTGCCTCTGGATCCAGGAGGACTCAATACCTTAGTCATGTACCACACAGCAGAACCAGAACAGGTCTGAAAGCTGGACTGTCACATGCACACAGCCCTGCACCCAAGGCAGTACGACCTTCCAAATCTAGAAGTGCTGGAAAATATGATGTACAACTACAAGTGGCTCTGCCTGGAACCCAGGAAGACATACACGCGATGCATTTCATACTGCTTCCAGATCAGCCCAGCAGGATTTCTGAGCTCTGTGCTAACAGAATAGCTTGCCAACGGTCCAGATAACCTCACTTACACAAGAACAAACCACAGAGAGTGCTATTTTAAAAGACAAACTGCCAATTTATTGATTTAAGGAGAACAGAGTTTCGGTATCTGCTGCATTTCTCCCTGAGGCTGCAGGAAAGAAGACTGCATAGGAACAGTGTGTAAGATTTTTGCTACTTCTAGGATATTGGTGTTTGGGAGGAAAAAAAAAAAAAGAAAAATATATTGATGAACTACTTTGTCATTGTTAACAGCACTGCTGACAAACTCACAGCAGGCCCACTGAGAGGAAGACAGCAGCGTGTCTACTGAATGCTGGTTGTAGCCGAGACATGTGCTCTGAATTAGGCAAGGTGTGTAAATTATGACAGCTAGAGCTCTTTAGAGAATGCCCAGGTCTGAAGGATTCCGGTGCACTTTTGTTGTTGCTGCTGCATTTCCCTGTAGTTGTTCTCTCAAAAGAAACCTTGCTCCTTGGAGAGAGCATTAACAGGCTCCAGCTCCTGAAGTGTCATTTGACAGAAATAAAATTGAAAAGCTAAAAAGCAACTCCAGTTTCCTTTCCTTATTGCATTCATTATTTTATTCTTTTTAACTGTAACGTAACCTCAGAGGAGAAGCAACAACCACACTAAGCTGGGGGAGATTGAGGAGGAAGGATGAGACAGACAACCAAAAAACATGGTTTCCGTTACAGAAAATCATGCATGAAACTAGCACTCTGGTAACATCTGGGAAGACCTGGCACAGACTGCCTGATGGATCCCAGAAAGCTTCATTTCCAGGAATGCCCCTACCAGGGCAGTAATGCTCGGCACTGCATCATCGTTACTGGTATCTGAAGGAAATTAAGCTGTGCCACAGTCGGTCATTGAAAAAATAACACTGAAAGAAACCTGGAAAGAACACCAGTTTCTTCTCCTGCTTATACTTAGAGAATGATGATATTTGAGGTGACATACTAGTCCATACAGAACAGCAGCATCAGCAGAGGGAGTGAGACACCGTTTTCAAATTCTCTACCAAAAAAAAAATAAAAATCTGAAGCAGTCATAATACAGTTGTCTCCATTAGTAGTTATGCTCCTTCCAGGAAATGTTTTGACCTCAACAAGCACTGCAGTGCGACTGAAAATAAACATCCAAGTTTCAAGAGAGGAAAACTTTGCATAAAAAGTCTAAAAACAAACATAAAAGTACCAATCAACTTCCAACCATTTATACTTACCACCATTATCACCCATTTGAGTGGAAATTTCCTTATTATCAGCCTAAGAGATGCTAAGCTGTTTACTGAAAACAAGAAGATTCAATGAAAGATTTAATGAAAGATTTAACCATTAAAAGCCACCACGTCCTCCTGGTGTTGAACTAGACTCTGTACTTTGGCTCTGAACACGTTGTGCCTCTGTTCAGTCACAGTCATTTCAATCCCATTCTGCTGCAATTCTCACAAACGTTCTCATTTTGATATAATTAGTGTTTTATTGCAGGGAAAATTATCCAAATGAAACTTTATCAGCTGTTTAATTAATACTCAGTTTGCCAGTGCTTTTTGCCAGATATCACGGGGCTGGACCTATTCATTCAACTGCCACTACAGGGAATGAGCTCAAAACGCCAACTCCCCACTGGTGCCTCCAGTGCAGCACACAGTAACTCACATCTTCACTGGTCAGCCAAGGCGTCCCTCATGGAAAAGCAAAGGAGGCCACAAAACTGAGGAGCTACTGTGATAGATGAATGATGCAAATGATTTCTGTTGTCGGTTCTACAGTGTTCGAAAAGTCACAGCTACAGCATCGAATACAAACCCACTTCCCCTCAGGACCTAAGCAATAGCAAATAAGGAGACAAGGGGACAGCAAAGGAAGCTGTATCTTCTGTTTGGTAATGAAGAGCCACAACCAGTCTTAACCAACTTGACATTTTATTAAAAAAAATTTAAAAGAAGTTATTTACAGTTACATTACTCTGGTAAAAGCAATTTAGACATCAGTTACCTTTAAGTCCTATTTGGAATATTTCCCATATAGAGATATGTACTAGCTAGACAAATTTTAGGCTGAGATCCAAAACTGGGAGAATATTTTGAGGAAGAAAAATTAAGAGGTTTTCTCTGTGAAGGATTTTCCTGCTCAAAAGGCATGAAAGACATCACTGAATTTCCAGCACTATAACCTATCTGAACAGGCATTTACCTCTAGTTCCCCCCAGTTCTCTTTAACGCTTCAGTATCTAAACATCTTCCAGTCAGTAGGCTGAGTACAACCGTCCTCCAGCTCACCAGTGAGGCACAAACCACCTGAAATGGCAAGAAAGGGCACGGGCTTCCCGGGCTGCAGCCAGCAGAGCTCTGGGGGAGCTGAGGAAGCAGCACTGGGCTACCTGGGCTCTACTGACCCACCCCTAAGTCAGCATGGTTCATGTCACCTTAGAGACAGGCACCTCAGTGAGGTCTCTCGAGCTCCAGACTCGTGACTCACCCACAGGACACTCCTTCCAAAATGAGATCTTGTTATTCCCAACTTCCCTCTCGCTATTCCAGGCCTAAACACATGAGGTGTCACTATCTGGGAACAATGGGCAGATTGAGTCATTTCTGCTTCGGAATGACCCACAGAGCACCGAGGTCTGACAGCAGACACTGCTGAGCTACGCGGGCTGCACCAGCCCTGACACACGTCTCCAGCTTCCCAGTCACAGCCTCGTACTGGGTGATGACAGGGGACAGGGGGATGTCACGCTGCATTCGCAAAATTCCTGCGAAAATCATATCCTGCCTTCTCTCTCACAACAGATGAGCTACAGCAATTCCTACCTGCTCACCAAAGCAGCTTGCAAGTCCACAGTAAGATCACACAAGGCATTTCCACAGACTTTCTTCACTGCTCATTCCTACTTTAAGCCATGATATTACTGTCCTGGTTTAACAATAGGAAATGCCGTATGATAACAAGTCAGATTAAGAAGGGTCTATTTAGTAGTGCCTAAATCAAACACTACAGCTGCAAGTAACATTTGTCATAAATTAAAGTTGTAATTTAAAAAGATGAACTTTTGCATTATTTTCTTTCATAATTTTCTTCCTCTTAGTTAGTTATGGAAGCTAAATTTATGGCTTCCAACTGAAAACCGTCAAAACTGATTATTGAAATTGAAGCAAAGACATTAAATGACTTGGTTAAGGCCAGAAAGGGAAACTGTATCAGATAGTGAGATTACAGCTCCAGAGTTCCTCGTTTATGCTCCTCTGGTTATTTTCTGTCTTCTCCTGCAGTGGAGTTACCAGGGCTGTCTCATCTCTTCAGAGAGCACGGTCACATCCTGCAGAATCTATTTTACTAATGGCTGGAGTGACAGCACAACATTTCCCTGTACCAGCTCCTGTAAAACACCACTGTGCTTGCAGTCACCTCAGCCCTAAGAGCAAAAGGCAAAAGCTGACACTAGAAACATTTTAAAGCAGAACAACTGGTCAGGTAAACTCTGCAAAATGAGGCCAAACAGCAGCTTTACAGGGAGAACTAGAAAGGAACTCAGCTCAGCCGCTCTTACTGGCACAAGAAGGCTCCTGAGAACCGATCGGGACATTATTGGCACTGCCGAGCTGGGTGAGAAAGGTTCAGGAAGAGAAACATGAATGAGACAATGTATTCAACACAGTCAGTTATCGGTGCAAAGGGGAAGAAGAAAAAAAAGTCAGACAGGATTTCCTTATAAGCGAGTTCAAAACAGAAGGCCAAGCCCCGATTCTGAGAAAAGAAAAAGACTTTGGCAATTGTACACAAAGTCCTTATAAGACAGAGCGAGCACCGCAGGGAGAATTGGGGCACGGAGAGCAATAACAACACCAAATGGGAAGGTGAGTCTCTGCGAAATTACTACACCACCCCACTCGCCAGGCCATTACAACAGGTAAAAGGAGATGTAATGTTATTATTGTTTAGCCGTAACTCTATAAATACAAACCGACTCGATAAATTCTTGAAGAAAAAAACCCAACCAAACAAGTGAGTGTCTGCTGTTACTGGTCTAACGAGCTAACTCTGAAATACGAGCTAAAGACAGCTCCCTAGTGGCTGGGGGCCCCTCCGAGAGGAAACCTCTTTCAGAGTCCATCAGCGCAAACCGTTGCTGACAGCTTGGGACTACACAACACACAGATTTATTTCACAGACAGGAATGTAGCACCCCAAGCCGGCCTCCTGCTTAGCAGAAAAGGTGTTAAAAAGCAACCACGCAGAGCCTGGTCCCCCCTCCCCACACCCATTCTCTCCCCTGACCCCTCCTTGAACAAATCACAGTAGCAACTAATCAATTTGGTCACCTGCTCCAGGCAGCAGAACACTCGCCAGGTTCCCCCTACTCCATCCCAGTACTCCCCAAAAATTACAGGCAACCACCTCATGGAGGAAACCCAACACGCCAAAGAGCTGCTCCAAGTGCCAACCAAGTTCAGCTGCAGGGTCCCCAAAATCCCCAAATATTTTGCATGACCTTTCATCTTACAAATTAATTTATATCCAAAGAGCAGCCAACTCCTTTTGTACCTGACAGCTTGCAATCATCAAACTCATCTGAACAGATTTAAAGGAAGAGAAATTGAGAAGTCATATACCCTGCTAGTATCATCTAACCTGGAAGATTTCTGTCTTTTTAAAACTTTGGCTTCAACTTCTAACATATAAGCCTTTATTATTATTGTTTCCCAGAAAAATTGGCTTGAAAGATTAAGAAAGGATTTGTGGAGTTTCATGTCATTTTAGTCTAATAATGTGTTAATAAACTGAGGGTTGAAAAAAACAGGTCTAACAGATCATTTCAGGTTCTCACACGCACAAATATTTATACGTATATATAGAGAAACTTTATTTCTATTAGCACAGTGTAAAAGCTCTGAGAGATCCCCCAAAACTAGAGGAAGTTTGATGCAGTTGGCAGTGTAGCTAGTATTGATTAGATACACAAATCTTGCCTGCTCACACATCATGCCCCTATTTTTAGATTTTTAGGAAACAAAGAGCCCTTATTAATGGCTATCTTCTTGTTTGGGGAAAGGGGAGGGAAATAATTCTGTTTATATTTCTCAGTCAGCCTGCTGGCTTTCACACAAAGCACTAAAGCAATTACACTGGCTAGCGCACTAGATGAGAGGTTTAGCAAACATCATTAATATTATTATTCGTTTACTTAATTCATTTCTTCCTTCTTCCACTCCAAGAGACAGCACACTGAGGATCTAACACGTCCCTCCGCTAGTGAATGTAGCTCCCATTAATGTTGGACACCTGCCTTCAGGGAAGTAACGCACCAAGTTACAGCAGGGGAATATATTAATAAAATACAGCAAAAGATTCCTCAGCAGGGCCACACTGGGGAGAGCACTGGATGACCTAATCGAGATGGAAAAGATCTAACTTTTACAATTCTGATTCCGTTGACAAAGCAGCCCAAAAACTAAGGATTCAAAGCGGAAAATACCGTAAGCACATTCTGAACACCATAGGTTAAATTTTCTCTTTGGAGACCGAAAAAACGTTCTTCAAACTGACTTCATTCTCTCTCCTGAAAAGAGGTCACTAGTGTTAGGTACCATTAGACAAGATAATTTAGAACAGAATTCTTAAATTCAAAAGCAATGGGCTAGAAATGCCTTCTTTCTCAAAAGTTTTTAAGAACTAGCAATTTCTGTAACATCAACTGTTGCCTTTAAGCTCATTTTTCCAAGCCACTTATTAACCTTGGATTACAATTTCATTCCACACTCTTAGGCAACACAGGAGATTTCAGTCTAAGGAGTGACGAGAGAGCAGAGGTTAAATTTTTAACGTTCAAGATCTTGGTCTGTAAGCAGGTCACCTTCGGTGAAAGTTGTCATTTGCTGGTTAAGAAACAGTCTGCAACTGTCACACGCACACAAATCAAAACCTTTCCTGCGAACAGCTTGAGATGATCTCCTTGCCATTCAGTTAGAAGCTGCTCCTTTTTAGCACTCCCAGTGATTTCTGATGCACGTTAGGAAACTCTCTTCCTGGCCCCGAGTAACCAGGCACTCTATTAACCAGATTGCTCAACAGTGACAAAGTGTATTTTCATTCCAAGGTGAAATCCATTAAGGGGAAAAGATGAAGTGTGAGATTTCAGTGCAGACAAGGTGATCAGATAATGACATTATCCTATACAATACAGGATATGGTTACCATTTTAAACCGAACTATTTGTTTACTCTCTCCTCCATCCACCTACCAAGCACATGAGACTCCAGATTTTAACACTAGATACAGAGGTGAATATCAGGGGGAAAGCTTCATGTTGCTCAGGGTTTAGCTTAGACAAGCATCTAACTGAAGCTTATGGGCCTGAAAAAAGAAAAATCAGATAGGAAATCTCCTTGATATAGACTCTTCCCCCTTTTTAAGCGAGTTCTTTCCCGTTTCTCTAAGCACACTTACAGCCATTTAGGTGTAGTACCTAATTTATGAAGAGGCATAGTAGAGCTTGGTGAAAGAACCAGGTTACTGGCTGAGACAAAAGCATGAAAATAAAACATACCCCGGTTCCTGCCACCACACGTCAGGATTTGCTTTGCCTGCTCACAGCAGAAGGCAGTAACTGCTGGGCAGAGCACTTCACCCAGGCAGCTTCTAGTGATTCTGTTCTGCTCCACAAGCTGAGTTTTGACCCTCAAAACTCTGCTCCTTCTCCACTCTCCTCTTTTGTAGCTCTGGTATGTCTAGGAGGTAAATTCTACTAGTACAACCTGATACAAGGTGCAGAGCGATAAAAGGGGAGTATTTTGCTACCTTGATTTTGAGATCGGATTCCGCTTTCACATACAGAGAAGAGCAATGAACTGAGGCCATTAGCAAAAGGTGGGTCTGTTGCACCAGCAGAGGGAGAGAATTACAGGATCGCGGTGCCCTGCTTCGCCTTCTTTAAATGCGACTCCTTCCTCCCAGCCACGAGACAACCTCCTAGGATTTCCCCCCTCGCCGCCTCCCAGCAAATCCTAAACACAGACAAACCTGGAAATGTAACTGAATCCCAACACAGGCTTCAGAAAAGGGGAAAGATTCACAAGCCAGAGGTTCAGCTTTCCCCCTTCCTGTCATCTCATGTCACCAACATGACAAAAAAGCGTCACTCGAAGAGAGTCCTGCACAGTTTAGATCTCTATCCAGTCCCTTCCCCGGAGCCAGGATACTCCAGTTTGAAAGTCTTTATTTGATTGATATAGTTACTAGTTTCAGCGGGCTGACGCCTCGTTTGGGCTCCCCAGTATCCCTTCCCCATGAAGGTCTAGAGAGCATCATTAAGATGCTGCAAGGACTAACAACCAGATTCAGGAGCAATACACCAGCCATGAAGTGTGGTGGTTTGTTGTTGGGGTTTTTTTCGTCCACTTCTTCACCTTACCCAGCAAGACGGTTACAATTGCATGCTTTCCTTCACTGCTATCTCGCCAAGGGCAATACCGCCTCTTGATAATACAATCTCTGTATGCACCTGCACAATTAAGAGAGATGCAGGGGAATTTGGGGCTTGGAGGGAGATAACTTCAAACCTCAGAAAGTAGCACCATGCAGAGCCAGGTGGTGCGAGCTCAGAAAAAAACCTTCTCCTCTCTGATCCCCACTATAGATTTCACTTCCTAGTGCCCCCCTTCCCCTACTTACAGGTAACTCTCCCTTATGTCAGCATTCTCTAGTGAGAGGCAAAAATAAAATAAAACCAACAGAAGCAGCAGGGAGCCGTCTCTTTTGTGATTGGCAGCACAGTAGTATTAGGAACATCCACTGTGTTAGATGCTCTACATACATTGGCTGCAAGACAATTTTTGACTCAAAGAGCCTACAATCCAAACCAATCACAGCTGAACAGCAAGACCTTCCTTCTGTGAAATTCAAATTAAAAGGTGTTAAGAATAGTCATTTCACTTCCATAGTGTTTACCAATTAAGCTAAGTGTTCAAGATGGTCAGGTTGCCCTCTCATTTGTGCCCCACCCACACGTTAACTCCAAAAATTGATTTTAAAAATTAAAATCATTGTTGCAATTTACTTAGCTTAATATAAAGCAAGAGCATAACGTCCCCTCATGAATGCTACTGCAAGTGGCTACATAGCCTGACCCTTACTTATAATCCCCTGTAAATTCACCCAAAAAGTCACGAACTACATAATATTAGTTCTTACAGACTGACATATTTCCCTGATCTTTCATGAGCCACATGGGGAAACAGTTTTCGCCTGATCTGAATAAAGAAGAAAAACAGTGATCCTAATCAACCGTTTACCCTTAGTGGCTTCCCTAAACAAATCTGGGAAAGAGCTTAAAGGCTTGGGAATATCCTCGACCCTGCTTGATGCACTGTAATAACCCTACCTAATTATACTGATATAAAAACTAATTGGAAAGATAGCAAATGTCAGGGTAAGATGCAAATTGTAGGGTGTTAATTGCTGAACAGGTGCTGGAATAGAATTAAATGAGCATCTTGATTAGGAGAGTGGAAAAAACAAATGTGGACCCCGAAATCAAGTTGGCCACGTGAATTATTTAGCAGCCTCCTTGTACCAGCAAAAGGTCATGTTGACGTGACCTCTGCTTTGTGATGGGTGGGCTGACAAAACAATAGTGAACTCCAGGAGAAAACGTGGCTTACGAGAGAGTTGAGACTATACAACATATGAAATTTTCAATAGGATAAGGGAGGACCTTTTTTTATTGGTGGATAACATGCAAGGAGAAAGTTTTCCATGCGGATCACTATTGTGATAGTCCTAAAGCTAGGGGAGTCCCTGGCTGCTGGAGACCATCAGGTATAGCACCTGGTCCTCTTCTGACCTTGAAGGCACAGAAACAAGGTTACTGCCATTTACAGCAAATATTTTGGGATACGAACGTTGGTCCTACAAGTTTTTCTATTTGCACAGAATTTAACAGGATTTTCATTCACAATCAGTTCTTCAGTGATGCCACTATGGCAGTGAATTGTTTTTCACACAGGCCCTCAGAAAGCCGTCTCATGTTTCAGTTGCCACTGAATGCCCAGCAAACAGATTAGATCAAATAACACCCATTAGAACCAGCAGCCTAGAAATAAAAGACACTATCATTAGCAGTTATTTGGAACTTACAAATAGAATAATTTTCATGAAGTATTTAATGCAGGTTAGTCATCCCTGATTTTCAATCTGAGACCGCTTTTTCCTAGTGAAAAAATCAGAATTTTGCAAGAGCATGCCAAGGGTAGAACAGGGTTTTATGAAGGAAACATTTCTACATATCAGGCCCTTTTTGCAGAAGACAGAACTAAGCACAGGATAAGATGTTGTTTTCAACATAATTCTGGTACCAGGTAATGGGTGGTGTTAAAGGAGAGGTGAGAATATGACCACCTGTGCTTTTGACAATTCTTCAAGAGAAAAAACCAACTTGCACCAGACGACAGCCCAAGTCAGTGACCAAAAGAGACGCTGTGCACAAGAGAGCCAGCTCTCTTTTCCTCACTCAAACGCTGGAATATTCAATACAGATATCTGCAACAGTTCCAAGTCATAAGAAAGGCATGTTTTGCTTTAAGATATGCAAGAAAGGGACAATGCTTGCAGTGCATGCTTTAAGGTGGGTCTGCACACAGATAACAGACAAGCTGCTAACGCAGATCTTCCGGGGCAAGGGGAGAAGCAATGCTCAAGACTGAAAACTTAGATTTATGACACTAAGTCCTGAAAGTTCCCTTTTTATCTAGGGGACATGCCACACCATGGGTGTCAGGAGAGCAGACTGGGTACCGCGTCGCAATATTCCGTCTCCTGGGATAAAGACACCAATTCATTATACACACACCATCCTTCTCGGGGCCTCTGCTGCTGGAGGAGGTGGCTGCCACTCACGTTCCATTTGGCAGACTTATATTTAGTGCTTGCAGTGTGGGCTAGAAGCAGCTGCAGGAAGAAATAAACTCCGTTAATTTTTCAAGTTCAGATCTACATCTTAGAGGGGAAGGGCTGCAACTCAAATCAAATTGATCCTTCCAGCAACTTCCGCTTTAACGTAGCTGTTCAGGGCCATTACAGATATGCAGGACGTACTCGAAATGTTGTATCGAGGTGGGGAGGAGAAGGTGATGACAGAGAGACTCAATTTGTCTCTGGTTAAGCCGAGCAAAATCTTGGTAGTCCTTTAAAATGCTGTAGCTATTGTGCACAGGTATGATCATAGGTGCGCTGCAAACTCTTTTGTAAAGGTGTGGAGAACTAACATGTTAACAACTGTCCTGTCCTGCTCTTTGGCAATGCTGACACTGTCCCAGAACAGCTCTAGATTTCTTATACAGAGAAAAATAATGTACATGAAAGACAGAGGGAGTTTTTTCCTATTATTTTAAAAACACACGTTAAAGCTCATAAAAAGTCATTCAGAAACTAGATAACGCTAGATGATTAAAGAAGTAACTTTAATTTTAAACCTTTTTGACATATACAGTACAATCCATAACCATATTAGAATTCATCCCCAATGTATCAGCATGTACCTTGCCCCCACCCCCATTTTTACCTGCTCCTTCTCGCTGCTTCTCGCCTCTTCCCCAGCCTCCAGCTGAGCCCAACCTATTATCGGGTCCTAATCTTCCAGTCAAGACTCCTTGTCCAGTACAGAACTCCTCACCAAACCTTAAAGCCTAGTTCACTAGACCAGAAGTACCATTTCCCCACACTGCAGGTAAGCCACACTCCCAAACTACACACAATATATATCCACAAGTGCTGCAGGCAAGACTTTGCTGATCCAAGCTACCTTAGCTGCATGACAGTTCATGTTAGCCAAGGAATCGGATTCAAACTGGGCAAATAAAAAACATTTGCCCTGTCTGCTTCTCTCTTGCTAAAGCAGCGCTCTCGATTGGAGCAAAGTAGCCTCCAATGTATGAGTGCAGGAAAAGACACATCTTCAAATATCTTCATGTATAACACAAAGATAAATTCTGCCTGTTAAAAAAAACAACAAAAAAAACCCCTAACCAACAAAAAAAACCCTTGAAGCTACAGAATAAAGGGAAGGGGAACACAGTCCTATCACCCATCGAAATGGTTAAGGTCACAGCTTCTGAAGGGCAACTATATTTTAGGTGAGTTACCACGCAGGGCTACTCTCCTGCTTGTGCTGTTTAGCTGAACGAAAAGAGACTGACAGTGATCCTTTTTGAAGGCACCGAAGTAAAGCTAGAAAATGAGAGAACCAGATGTCCCTGCAGGAAT
>NW_009733402.1:86509-102625 GCF_000703405.1 Apaloderma vittatum
AACAAAACAAAACAAAAAAACCCTTTAACCAAAACGTCCCAGAGGATTTTTTTTTTCTGAGGTTCTATGTCAACAAGCGACACTGACACGACACTGTATACTTTTTCTCCCCTCTTTAGCAGAGGAATTTTTGATTGACCAGATATTTTGTCAACATCAAGTAGAATGATTTATGCTGGTGTGGACTCAACCTTAAAAGTCATCATTATTTTTCTTCAAGGTACTGAGCACCCATGTTGCTAATGAGAATAGAGATCTGGAAAAACATCACTGTTCAAGTATTCACTCACACTCCAGATTGGTACCTCGCACAATCTAGTTTGAAGACCCAGTGAAGCTTCCAGTAGCTAAAAATTCAAGGATCATTTATGGATGTCCAGAATAAAAAGGTTTAGCCACAAGATAAACAGTATGTTGGAAGGAGACGGAGCTTTTAGCTTTATCGATCATCCAAAACAGCACTTCTTGGTTTAGATCCGTGCGAATGCGAGAATACCAAATTTCATCTTTTCAGAAAAGGGAATTTCAAGGACTGTAATTTCTTAAGGAAAGTTTGCAAATGTGAAACAGAAAAGAAGCCCAGATGGGAATCTTGGCAGTTTCATTTTTCATTTCAGGAGTTAGTTTCAACAATATATTTATATACATGCTTCTTGATGTTGATGCTAAACAATATCAAGTGCTAATTGCTTCGCCAAATCAGGACCCCTTTGCCGCAATAGCTTTTTCTCAATGTTGCATAAGAAAACCTAACCGCAGCTCTTCAAAAATAATTAAATCCAATTCGTATTGGCATCAACACTCTCGGCTCCAAGTCTAATTTCTTTATGCCATCAGCTAATTTCATCTCTTCACTGTGTACCGGCTCTCAACTGCTTTAAACGCCTCTGTAATTACCCTCCCTGTGCCACCTCTCTCCAACACTCCATGAGTCTCCTCTAAGGTTTGGCGTTTTGAAAAAGAACATGTGTGTATCTGGCTAATGCAAACACACGCGAGCACTCGCGCTTCTGCAACACAGCTCTTGGGTACAGAGCCATAAGAGCAAGGCAATTATTGCTTTCCTTTCTGATACAAGCCTCTTGCACAGAGCTGCAAAGATCAAGACAAGGACCCAGCGGGGAAATATGGGAGCCGAAAACTTTTCCCCTGGAGCAAAGGAACAGACCTAACTAGAGCAAGTGAACACCTACAATAATCAGGCTAAAAAAAAAAACCAGCTTGGCGGTGCAGTTGGCAGCACAATGGAGAGCAGAAGCAGTGTACAGAACCGATGGTACATCCTGTGGAGAAAGCTGACTGGGTCTTTGAGGGAAGCACCAGGAATACAAGGGAAAGACAGTCTGAGGAGGAACTTCCTATCGGGTGACAGAGCCCAAATCCTGAAAGGATGTGTAGTAATTGACAGTATCATTTCGCTTTGCTTGGGATCCACATTTCCAGTGAGAATAGTTACTCTTTTTTTCTTTTTTTTTTTCTCTCTTCTTTAAAGGGATAAAATAATCCATGGAGCAGGATTTTCTGCCTTTATACCCAAAAACTGAGCAGATGGAAAAACTTTTTCCCTGTGCAGTGCCGGAGCCCTGGCCCAGGCTGCCCAGAGAGGGTGTGGAGTCTCCTGCTCTGGAGACTTTCCAACCCGCCTGGACGTGTTCCTGGGTGGCTGCTCTCGGTGACCCTGCTCTGGCAGGGGGTTGGACTAGATGGTCTCTAAAGGTCCCTTCCAAAGCTCAACATTCTATGATTCTGTGAAATGGGCTGCAGAGCTGGAGCCACTCAGCTCACTGATCACCCCAGACCACGTGCTTACAGAGATGACACTTGGAGCTGCAAAGCTCCTATAACCCGTAGTCTTCCAGCTCAATCACTGGGCTACTTGTTCATAAATAAATTAATCGGTACTTAACTGTGTGTATTAAACTGACATCTTAGTGTCTAAACATGTGAGCAAGAATGTTCTTTTCAGAAAGAGGTCAGCCTGTGTGGACTGACTGCTTCGCCTCAGCTAGCTGTCAGTATACTCAAAACATCTTCTGTTGCTGACAGACACCAATAAAATAAAAAAAATTTAAAAAAAAAGGAAGGCTTTCTTTCCTAAACCACAAATCTTTTCTGGAAAAGCAGACTGGTTTTCACTCCTTGTCTTTTGTTTTTTGTAGTGGTTTCTTGGTTGTTGGGTTTTTTTTGTTCTCTTTACCCCAGTGAAAATAAATTTTAAGTGCAGATTAAAAATCTGATTTTTGTTTCTTAAATTACCTCAGTGATAATGTTTGTGTGAGATGTAGTGCCATCTGGAAATGGAACCTTTTGAAAACGCCTCATAGTCAGACCAAAGAAAAAATTCGGAGGTACCCAAAATTTTTAGTTGCTTTTGAATTTTTCCCCAGTAAAATATATATAATCATCTCCAGAATGCAATCTTTCTCCTGATTCCACTGAAATTAAAGGAAGTTTTGATGTAGATTTGCACAAGATAAATCCTCAAGCCCACAACGTGCCATACAGATAGGAGTGCTGGTGGTTATTCTCTGCTAGAATAAATAAAAAAATCCCTTCAGCATGAAAAATGCTGTCAGCTGGTGAAAGGGGCAAGTGATTAAAAGTCACCACAGGGTAAATCAGTTGCCACTTTATTTTATTTTCTTGAAATAGCCTTTGTTGGAATGATGCAAACCCACATAGAAAAGAACATCTCCTTTGCCTAATGGGTTCACAGTCACCGAGACTCCAATAAGCTGACTGCTTAAAAACAACTCAGGAGCCACAGTAAAAGATAGAAAATTATTGCTTCCTGTCATGACCAAATATTAAACACAGCACACACCTAATGGCTCTATCACTCCCCAGGGAAGAAGCTTTATGAACAATAAAATCCCAGCAGATTTGCACTGTTTGGACTTAGAAGCCTCATTATAGGCTCACTGATCCAATACAATTTACAAGCTCAATGGACTTCACTCGAAGGAAAAGCCACCAAACGTGGAGTTATAAATGGAACACCCACGGAGAAATAAGCATTTATTTGTGAAGGAAATTAGCAGAGAAGAGGAGATGGAGGGGAAAGAAAGAAAAAAAGAAAAAAAAAAAACAAGCTGGATGACAGCAGCATATCAGAGATCCAAACCAGGGAGAAAGATGGGAATCTGAATTACACCTGCAGAGAGGAAATGCTATTCCAGGACACGCTTACATGATCCAGCCTGGAACACAGGATTCTGCTCCTCACTATGTCTCGTTTGTGATGTCGGGCAAGCCATGTAAGCTCTTAACATCTTTAAAATTATGAGCCCATCTCCAACTGACTTAAGCAAGGTTCAGATATACGTTACAGACTTGCAATCTCAACCTCATCTTCATTTTACAAGGATTTGGGGTGTTGGTCCAAGCAGGACAAATTATTTTGTGCCCTTCTGAAAGCAGGAAACACGACACATTAATTGGGAGGGTTCTTCAGATGTGAAGCACTCGCTTCAGAGAGGCTGAAATTTCAAGATGTTTACAGGGTAGAAAATATATGAGGACCCCAGCAGAAACAGATGGTGAAAAACACATGAGGAAATTGGACAGAAACAAAAGGTTCAAAAGGCAAGAGGCAGTAACAAGAAAAGGTTAGGGCAGATGAAGTGACAAGTCCATAAAATCAGGTCTAGACAGAGGCAGAGAGGAGTGCAAAAGTTATAAAGAAGACTATTTTAGGTCATAAATAGATGGAGAATGCTATCATTAGGATGCAAATACTCTGAAATATTGGCATTTTCAATGATGAGTGCACATGGATCCAGACAAACATAGACCCATTTTCAAAACGATGAGCTGTGGAGGATCCCAGGTCACACACTACTGCTCTATGCCCAAAATTTTTTTTTGTGCTGTTCATGAAGTGAATTTACCCTCAGTTTCTACTCCCAGAAGTGCTTTAGTTCATGAAAAACTTTTAGTCCACTCCCCTCTCCACTGCTACCAAACTCATTGATTCTGACGGCTCCTAACACTGTTACCTCATCTGTCCTTCCGAGACCCCTTATTGTCAGCTCCTGCGCAGACATTTCACCTCCTCACTTGCTGTTTATAAGAGCACAACACAATTGGGATCAAATTCTCCTTATCCCAAGGACAAAGCTTCAATTAAAAAGGCAACAAGGATTTCTGCACACTGTGTTCAAACTTCACTCAAAACTTTGCATCGCTTAGTCAGGACTCAGCCAGCCAGCCCCATCAGGGTGTTTTTTCTCAGCTAAAGCACAACCAATCTAACAAGATTAGAATTCATCCACGCTTGCTGTCCAAACTGTACTAAAGCATCATGGAAGCTTATCTGATTTATGCAAAATCACTAAAATCCTTTGGGTCTTGTCTTCATTGGATTTATTTTCTTAAGACATCCAAGGAGCAGTAGCAATAGTCAGATTTTATTCATTTAAACTGTGTAATACGTTCTTGCTCAGACTTAATCACGCTCCCCTCGCAGTTCTGAAACCAGAACACACACTCACTATTCCAGTTACAGACTTAGTGGAACTAAGGCCATCGGTACTGGTTAACACTCCCACCCACCACGTTTTTCCCCTCTAACACGTTCTCTAGAGCGCTCAGGTGAGACGCTCAGGACAAAAGGGCTGTGCGGTCACACGACGACAGCACATGGCTGGGAGTACGCGTATAGTATAAAAACCCAGAGGAAATGAAGTTCCAGGGCTGTTAGCTTCCTAATAAATCTGCGCTTGAAATCAGCAGTGATTTAAAATTCATCGCGTTCACTTGGTGTTCAGTTTCAGAAGCAGTAGCACCTTCAGCCGGGGTAGCAGCAGCTCACAATCTGGGGGAGAAGAACTTCTTCAATGCCTCCACAGCAATCTCCACCCTAATGGCAACAGTTTCCCACAACGCCACACTATTTCCACACACAAATTTTCAGCACACGTATCTCTGTGTTATCAGCGACAGCTGGAGAAGCACACACTTACACTTGCTTTGTGTTAATCAGAGACTATGTGATTAGCTAGAAAAATACCAGGAGTCTACAAAGGGGAGAAAGGAGCAGAACTCAGGACTTGCACAGTTCAAATGAGTTCCTTCCACTAGCCTCTCTTCATTTTCCTAGCACACTCAAAGAGACTTTTAAGCTTCTTGTGACTCACCAGCTTGCTGGAAAATCTGCTGTCTGTCGACAGTAAAAAAAAAAGAAAAAAAAAAAAAAAGATGAAGTGACACAAGCTAGTCTCCAGTTTACTCCATTTACAAGCTTTAAGCAATTGTACACATCTAAGATTTCAAGATGCTTTGGAGACCAAACTAGTACAGAAATTTTCTTTTGTGTCTAGAAGATGGGGAGGGGGGAGAAACAAACAAACAAATTAAGCACTAATAGAACCACTTGTCAAATGGCAAGCATAGTGCACTTTAAGTTACTGACTCCCCATAAACATCCAGTCTACTAAAAAATTCATAAAGAGACAGATGGCACAACAGCAGCTCTTTGCAGGAGAGCAGGGTTTAGCAGTGAACAAAGGACTTTGACTCCCTAGGACAAGAGAAGAGATCATTGTGGGGTTTGGAGGCTTGGAAGGGGGGACTGGAGCATGTGGGGAGCTGAGGAGGGCGGCATCTATCTAAGGCTCCCAGTCTTACCCCATAGCAGCAACTGAATTGACACATTTATTCTACCTTGGCAGGCTTACAAGAAGTATGGAAAACGGAGTAGAACATGAACAATCCAACTCTGCCATGTAGATTAAATCCTCCTTGCAGCAGAAACAGGAAAAATAAAATCAGAAATTCCCATTCAAGGATCTAAGCACACCTTCCACTGCTGGGTAATTGCTAACACTTTGTGTTAAGGGGGAAACTGAGGCATGGAGTTATGTGACTTACGTAAAGTGACCAGGCAACTCGGTATCAGTGGGAATTTGATCCAAGGCTCTCCATTCATGCTTTTCTGCCTCTAAGCATCAGGAAATATTCTTGTGTTAATCCAGCAGTTCTAGAGATCAGTCTCAAGGGGAGATGGAAAAGATAAAGTCCTTTCTGGACAGCTGAGATTAAGAAGAAAAAACCAACAGGATACACAGAGGTCTGCACTTAAGTCAGATTCTTCAAAATGAAAAATTACCTATAATGCTGGTTTGCCATTTTTAGGGAGACAACACGGACAAGATGACAAAACTTCTGGTCCTATTAATGTGGACACCCTCAGACACTTTCACACACAGCACATGCACTAAAGGGACATAGTCAGAAGGTTTAAGTCTGGCAACAGCTTTCCTTAAGTGAGTTTTAGTGCTTGTGAAACAGGCCAGCCAGGCAGCCTGCGAGAGCCGGGTCCTCTCTTTATCTGTACAGCAGGTGGCACGAGTATCAGCAGGGAAGAAAATCTCTATCCGCAATGCCCCATTTCTGAATCGAAGGGACAGACCCCCAGGGCACAAGAATGTAATCCCAGCTCTTCTGCGTCCTTACAGCGATGCTAACAAGTGCGCCAGCTGTGTTCACATTTTGGGGGTTTTCTTTAAAAATAAAACTAATAAAAGCCTAACTATTTACAGCACATGTCAGCTGACCAGTGCCATAGCTCACCATCTACTGAAAGCCCTGTGCCAAGTGCTCAGCTGGTGGGAGCGAGTGAGCACTGCTGGCCCAGCGGCCGGCCTGGCCCCAGGCCTCCACCCACTGGTTAGCGCACGTCTTCACCCAAGGAAATCTTCCACACAGCCCCGCAGCTCACCCGGGTCATCGCCGCAGCCACTGCCCCAGCAACAACTGCAATAAATCAATGAAATGTAACAAAATACATGAGGTTCTTTACAGGAGGATGGAGAGTTTAGGTTAACAGTAGGAGGAATTGAACCCAGGATCTTGGATTCCTTAGGCACCGGAGCTAAATGACCTCATTCCATCAGTTGAAAGACAGCAGAGGGCTCAAGAGCCTCCACACAATAAACCCGTGAAGACAGCCAGCTACGCACTGCACAGGGCTTACGCTCCCATTTTGCGGTGGTGTTCCAAGTCATTTCCACTGTAGTAAGAAAAAAGTCTGCCCCACCCCAGCTGCATTGCATTGGTTAATTGAATCAAGATGTTTTGTTTGAATTACATAGAAATCTGACTATCTCTTATTAGAAGAGGGGAGAGGGGGGAAAAAAAAAAAAGGAAAAGGCAAATAAACGGTTCAACCAAAAAGTCATCCAGTTCTCTCCAGTACCCTGGAGGCTTCAATTAGCTCGCAGCTTCGATAAACTAGGTAAAGCACTAAGAGTAACAAGCACACAAAATAACCTGGTTAAAGAGCTTAAATCTCCAAGAAATACAAAGAGAAAAAAAAAGATAGTTCCCACTTGATGAATGGGGAATTTATATCCAAAACTACACAACTCACCTAAAACAGAAGAGAAAATCTGCAATATAATGAGAAATTAAATTTGCTTGCAGAATCCACAACCTCCTCATCATTAACCCAAGTTTCTTTCTGTTTGTGTAACTGGGGTGGGAAAGGCAGCAAACGAAGTAATTATACTATAGGTGTGACAAAAAGGAGCTTTCCTTCGGGAAGTATCTTCAAAAGAACAAACTGCCACCCTTCTACCTGAAAACCACCCCAACCCATCCACTTCGTATCCCTGTCGACAGCTGTGACTTTGGAGATGTTAGCAGGAGAAGCTCACAACCTAATTTCTAGGAACTACAAGTAAGGTTAAGAACCACCACTCTGCTGTTAAAGCGGAGGCAGCGTTCTGAAGTCAGACTCTGATCCGGGATTCTGACTCGGAACCCTGCAGGAACCCAAACTCTCTAATGCATCCTACGCATCTTTGTCGGTGGGAGAGGGTACGCAGCAAATTTCAGTGAAGAAGCTCCCTTTCACATAAAAAAGCGATAGTTTCCAAGAGTGAACGGAAAAAAATAACTGCAAGGTCCTTCAGATCTAAATCTAGTCCCCAGAGCAAAGGTCACAGCAGAAATGTTTTATTCAGCATAAGAACTTTTGGAATTCATTCAAGGAGAAGAAAAAGCTTAACAACAACAACATGGCTGACATTTTTTTCCCACTGAACCATTTCTTCCTCTTTAAAACAGGGATACAAGTTTCCGTAATTCAGCAAACACCAACAAATTGCGCCTCGCCACAGCAATGAGCAGGTAAACCAAGCCAAGAGTCCAAGCATCTGTCTCCAGAAGCATAAAAGGCAGGAAAGCAGGGACACAAACACATGGAAGGGTGGAGCTGTGCTGCTGGTGGAGCTATGGTCACTTGCAGCAACTTGTGATGTAGTCCCTGAACTCGGCTAAATTTGGTGCACGTTTAGTTCAGTGCAACATTGGGTAATGGCAGGTTACAACCTCAAGGAGTTGGAATGCTTTGTTGGTCTCGTGAGGTTTGCAGGATGCACCCACGGCGTGCTCAGAGGTGTGCAGTCACAGCACAGGCAGCAGTACCAGACGCAGGCGCGTAGTTAGCCCGGGCTAAGCAACCCAACAAACAATAAAGCTGCAGTAGCGCGGACAGGAGTGTATCTCTACCCAGTAGCAATGCCTCTCCTGGCTTTTTCATCATCCTGAGAGGTATCCAAGTAGTTAATTTAACTTGTGCCTGCTCATGACAGGAGTCTATTTCTGAGTACTATACAGAGATCACCTCATCTTGGACTCTAAGCCCTTCAGCTCCTTTGGGGGGAAGAGAACACTGCTGCCCAGATTCCCAGGCTGGGTCAGAACACACATGACGCTGTGGCAGAGTTTTCTGCTTGTTTCAAAGACAGAAAGATTAGCCCTAAACAGTGCAGACTGTTTAGTTAAGCTCCTAAGTAGTTATACTTACTGCTGTGGAAGTGTTTGAGCATGACAGGCTAGACAATTAATTTCTCCGTGCACAGACACCTACAGCATAACTTTGTTATTATATTTGCATTACACGCGTTGATTAAGATGTAGTACACAGGATTCGCTCTCACTCCTCCAACCTTGTTTAACTGGCTAAAATGGAGAAATTGATATAACTGTACAGAAGAGAGACTCATTTGCTAGACACTGCACTACTGTTGAGGGGTAGAACAAAACAAACAAAAAAAACAGACTTAGCTTCGAGTTTAGCTTCCACTCACCACACTTCTGACCAAAACTGTGCCACCTCCAGACCTGTGGCCTAAATCCAATTTAGTGACTGCCTTTAAAAGCGAGTGAAACAGCTTTATCAGGCTGTACTCCTTATTTCTCTCATCTATGTTATAATTTCCCCTACTGAACTCCAGATTGCACTTGTAGTTTTGAGATATGCACACACGTAGAGGAAAGGGAAGAACCAACCCTCGGCAAGAAACTGCCCGACTGAACCCAGAGGGTGCTTCCATGCAGGAGTGCCTGTGGGCAGGATGCCTACTGCTGTTAGCAGGGGAGCTATGAATAAAAAAGTTCTAAGATTAGAGTGAGCTAGGAAAGGTTAGGGCTCATTGACCACACAGATGACTTCCGATGGACATTTTATACACAGTTCTTAAAAAGAGTAACCAGGCTCTTTTTAATAGTATTGCTTCTGCTGCTTTTTACATCAGCATCTCTCAAATCCCCACAGAAAGCATCAGAATCTTCACTTTGCATGAGAATGGACAGCTTGCTCAAATGACAAATTCATTTAGCGGTACGAACTACTCCCTTAACTCATAAGCTAATACACTGCCTTACATCATGCTGCTTCTCCAGCAGTAAGATAAGCTTCAGAAGACTCAGACTTCAGATGGGAAAGTTTCCAAATGCAGATTCATACCAAATATCAACACAGCCAAAAATAAGCTAGAAATTTCATAGAAAAGGTCAAGATGGCAAATCTAGGGCTTTTGCTTCTAGTCAGGAAACTGCCCCCCCCACACCCACATGAACAGCCCATTGTTGGAATTTCCAGCTTTGGCCCCTACCACAACTTGTAAGCACAAAATTAAAAAGGAAAGCCATGGAGTAAAGGGAGTGGAAGTATCCCATCACATCATTAAAGTTCCAAAATTATTTAGAATAACTCTGTGATGAAAACACGAAGGAAATAACTGAAGATCTCTATTTAAACCAGCTTGACCATTCTGAATGCCAAAACAAATTCACAAGAAATACTATGACAAATAATGCTTATTAAAACGTAGATGGAACATGCCAGACACATACAGACATAAAAACTGAATCCACAATCAATTCACTTCGGCATCAGCTTTCCACTGGCCGCTTGTACCAGCTCCTTTGGGAAAAGAAACCCTTTAAACAGTTCCTATAGAGTAATCTGGGGGGAAAAGGCTTCTTCCTGACTTTTCCTTAACTTATTGTTCTCCTCAAGATCTTGGTTAGATACTTCTTTTTGAAGCAGCTCTGCCTAGTCTCATTTTCCCTCTTTGAATCCTGCTCAGCTCCACATCTCGGGTCAGTGCATTCTGTAGGCTAGTTTCCTAAGCCTCCACAAACACTCACTATGCTTAATGTGCCAGTTCATGATTTAACCAACTGCTGCTCTCCTCTGTTTATGTTATTTACCTAGAAACTGGCAAGCAGAACCTAGACATGAATCTGGAACTGAATAACAGAACCACTGTTCTACATAAAATTACTCACAATCCCCAGACCATCAGTTTTAATCCAGGCTACTATATTGCACTTCTGCCTTTACCCATTCATTCCTCCCCACACATCTACAAAAATACTGTTACTTTGTTACAAAATATTACTGAAGATGGCAAGTTACTCAAAGCTTTATCTGTCTCAGTAATCCAGATGGATTACAGAAAATATTCCAGATGCATATATGGAATATTTGGTCACAAAAAAAGCTATGCACAGAGAACTTAATTTAAAAAATAAACATCAACCATTTTGTCAACGTAAAAACTAGATGAACTAAAAGCCAACCAAGCCCTACATTGGCATTTTTGTAAAGAATCGTGAAGCACAGACATCCCTGAATAGCAGATGCTGACAGATGACCACCAAGGAAAGACCCTCAGCCACCTCAAAGCACAAAAAAACACAACGTGAGGATGCTTTTATAGAAAAATGAGGATTTGTTTCCTACCTGTCAATGATCACGGGGTCAGATGGAGTCTCATTTCTGTTGCCACAACTTTTCTTCTCACAGCACCGACTAGAGGGAGAGGAAAAAAAAAAAAACCAATATTAAGGAATTACTGTGACGGATGATAGCAAACGAACCAGCTAAAAGTCTTGTCTGCAAACCTTTAGGACTCACTACATGCCTACAAGAATGACTGAGAAAATTCTGGCTAAGCTTTCTGGAAGGAAGAAGAATTAAGGGAATTGGGTGCCCAAGCCCTGGTTGATTCCAGCTGGAGTTTGGCACTTGGCTCCCAGTAGTCTTTTCTGAAATTCCCAGCCAAAATTAACAGCAATCCGCTCACATGTAGACTAAGGCACCATTTATAAAGGTTTACTAAATGATTAACAGATGTCACAGTGACATTACAGGCATGAGTATCGTGTGTTATATATGCTTAGAAGTCCATCAAAAGAAGGTGTTAGAACTAACTGTGAGCAACCTAATGATTTTTCATATTCTAATAACAGAGTTACTGATTATGAAATATCTAGTAGCCCCTAAGTTTCATATGCCCATAGAAAGCTTCGACATTGCAGTAGCACCAGTGGGGAAAAGGAGAAAAAAAAAAAAGAAAAGGAAAACAGAAACTGAACATACTTAGACCTTACTAAGGATCTGAAGAGATGTTTTTCACGTTGGCATTTTGTCTGTAAATCCTTTTGCAATTGTTTCTGTGATGACAAGCCCTTAAGATTTTATACCATGTGGCCAGTAACACGAACATTCAGAAATCAGAACTCTCCCTCAGGAGCTTGCAGTAGGGTTCGTATTGTGGAATGGTGTCCAGGTTTTGTCCATATCTCTGCGCGTGTGCATGAACCCACGTGCAAAGGAAACTACGTGTGTGCACGCGCACGTACGGATGCGTACGTACAGGCACGTATATCAGGAACGGGAAAAGAAGAATACAACCCACACGCAGGAACTATCCCATGTTCTTCACTCCCAGTGAATTCAACTTCCTTCAGGAAAGAACAGAATCACTGCAGAAGTCCCGTATGCCTCAAAACTCAACAGATCAGATTCTGCCTTAAGTTACAGAACTGCTTTTCCAAACTACGTTTGTCACATTCTGCTGAGGCTGTTCAGATTTACACAGGCGGAATCAAGAAATTGTTTAGGGGGTTGTACAGTGGTATCACAGGTGCTCAATACATTTGCAAAATTCAGAAGTCAGCCTGAATCCCACATATTTCCAACTGAGGAGAAATTCCAAGCAGAAGAAATTAAAAAAGAAAATATAAAAATGCTTGAATTCACTGAAAACAGTCCAAAGTGAGAGTAGCTCTTTTTCCTGAAATGCCTAATATTCAGTAATAAATACCTATAATAAGCATTGAGCCAAAAAGAAACTTGTTTCAGATATGAAATCTTTTCACTGTGTGCATTTTCTCCTGAAGTTAGTGTGTGCCAGAAACTTCCCATTCGCAATTGCCCAGCAAGACGAGACACAACTAGCAGATCTATTTGAATAGCAGTTCTAACTGTTTCAACATTTTTACATTCCCTTTGCCTCAAACCTGCACTTATTCATCGATGCTAGTCCTTTTAAAATAAAAGGATTCACTAAATATTTAAAAATCCCTGGGGCAGACCCTCTAGCTGCTGTAAATTGTCATAGCTCCATCGACTTCACTGAAGCTATGGTAATTCACCCTAGCTAAGAATATCCCACTGCCTCCTTCTCCCAACTTTGTTTAAGTGTATTCGCTGCCTAATGAATGTTTATAAAGAATTGGCTTTTAGTATAAAAGTGTGCATGATGCGAGATATTTTCTAAAAAAATACCCCTCATTTGGAAGAATGTAAATTTGGCATATACTTCTGACGCGTCCAGTATAACAATGCGCTGGAAATTACACTGGGGAGAAAATACCTCCTTGGTTTACACGCCGAGATAGTAAAACAACAAAATTCAAAAAATACTTCTGTAGTGTTTCGGTTTGGATTTTACAGCTAGCTGAAACAGTAGTAATTTCCTTTCTTTGCAGTAATACTAAATAAGATCTCCTTTAGTTGTTTAACTTATGCAGATGGTCATAAAAAAATGTTTCTGCTTGCACTACATCACAGTAACGTTCAGCCCAGCATTTTAGCAAAAGTACCTTTCGAATGTTTAAATCCCTGTTTCCAGGTATTTCGTGACAGTATCCAAGCACTAATGCTTCCTCTGCATTTGTTTCACAAGTGCTGTCTGGACCAGAATTGAGTTGTTCCAATCGAAGTCAACAGCAAAAGTCCCAAGCTCTGGTGGTCCAGGATCAAGCCTAAAATATTCTCTTAAAGCAGATTATTGGCATGACTTCACCAATACTGACACTTCTGCTGTGATGTTGTGCTAGGAACATACCTTTAGAGATGCTCATTTGCTTAAAAGAAGAATATCAAGGCCTAAAATTTTATTTGCAACACCTTTGCTTGTTATACTTTCCCCTCTAGTTAGATCTGCATGGGAAAAAATAACGATCTGCATTATGAACAGTCCTGAAACAAACCCTAAAACACAGAAACCAAAAAGCTACCAACACCAGATCTACAAACTGACTACTCCAGAAAGCTCGTGTCAAATGCAAACTTGCATCCTTTCTCCCCCTCGAACTTGACTAAAATGGTTTTAAAATTCAGCCCTTCGCTTCCCTCCCCTCACCACCCCCCCAAAAAAAAAAAAAAAAAAAAATCTGTCTCTAATTTCAAACTCAAATAAGCTCACAGCATGGTGGCCTTTGTTTTGTTTTCTTCTCCCCAACTCCTCCCTGCAATTGCATAACAAAAGTGTCTAAATTCACACCATCTGGCCGATAAAGACACGGGCCCCAGTGGCCGCCTGGCCCAGCTGATTAGAGCTCCCGTCTAGTCTGAGCCTTGTGGCGAAAGTCACAGCTGTGGGGCTTGCTTGCACTCAATACAGCTCTGTTATTAGCCAGCTGTAGGCCCTGAGACTACTTCTGTTCAAATTATAATACCTTTTAACCCTCTGAGCATTGAGGGCATAGGGGGTTGCTGGCAGCAGCATAACAACTAGTTTCCTCTTAGCCGATAATTGGAAGAAAAAGAAGAAGAGAAAAAAGTTGTTCCAGGAGAGGAGCCTGTTTACCTTGATTCCCAACCATTGGGGGGAAAGACTGTGTATTTAAGATAGACCCGCCTAATAGGAACCATTCCCATTAGGCCGTGTAATAACCCAAATGAAAAAATTCAGATCTGCAAATAAATAAATAGAGCCTCTCACTGAAAGCACTAATTATTGAGAGTTTAACTTTCAATTGGTATGACAGATTGTTGCAGCCGTATCAATATTTAGACAACTTTCCTGCTAAGCATGCATCTGTCACTGTCTGAATGGAAGATGCGGAGTTTTGGATGCACTTGCCTCTATACTGCAAGAATATCTCTCCGTGTGATTACGTACAAAAAAGAAAAAAGAAAAAAAAAGCCTACCTTCAACTAGTGAGGCTTGGAAGAAAAGGAGCGGAAAGACAGGCAGACCCTTCTTTTTAAAAACAGCAGGCATCAATTTGGACAGCAGAGTGGGTACAGTGCATTAAATTTTTATATACTGTTACTAATGCAAACTAAACTAGGGCCTTTAAAAATTGATGCTGCCACTTAAGCAGCACACAATGAGGGAGATTTGATTATTGTACTTAAAAGAAATAAAATAAAATGTCAAGTTTAACTAGAGTTGGATCCATTCCCTTGGCATTATTCGAAGTGATATGCGTAATGCCTCTTCAGAATACGCAGCACCCTGTTCAGAGATACTTTGGGAAAACACGACATTTAAAATCAAATGTCTTCATTAGGTTACGGAGCGCTTTTGATTTCGTTCACTAATCTGTGTTTTACATGGGAAGGACGTCCCCGAGTTGTAATTCTTCCCTGGCTAATCTATCAAGCAGGAGAGTTCAGTATAATCAGAATAATGCTTTACATTTGTAGAACACTACCTTAAATCAAGCACGGAATATGTTTATAGGCAGCAGTGGAGGCCAGGTATATAAAAGCTGAACAGAGCGTTTGATACCACAAAGGCACGGAGAGGAAGCAGTGGGAAAAGCCAAATTAATTTTATTTTAGGTAAGTGCATTTGGACAGGAAAGCACTGACGATTGCCGAAATATTTTACCTTCTAAAATAGAACCGCGCTTTACACAGGAAGAGAGGAGAAAGATGCAGTGGCTAATGGTTATTTAGATATCGCAAACCAGGACCCAACCACACAGCAATTTCGAAGCGTTTTTTTCTCTAATGTTCCCCTAATTATAGTGAAGAGTTTCAACAATACGGGTAGCATATATATTTAGATATATACGCAAATTCTAACATGCCAGAAAGTAACAGAACCTTTGATCTTTGCTAATATACCTACAGCACACCGTGTGCATCTTGCACACGACGTACGGTTGTGCACACACATAGGGGTGTTGGTCAAAAGGAACAATGCTCGTTTTCTTGATTAATGAGAGCAAGGCACAACAGATAAACATTTTAAATACAGTAAGAATCAAGAAAATATATAAGTAATGGAATACTTGACATAACTGTTAAGTACTGAAACTGAGACTTTCTCTTGACAAGCCTGTCCAAAAGAGCTTCTCTTACTACTATATTAAAAGGATACTTGGAAAAAAAATAAATAAAAACTCAAGTAGCAAACGGCAACATTAAAACAAGTAACATTCTGTGCAACAGCTTAACCCCCTCCCACTAATACAATAAACCATAAACTGTGTTTAATAAAGGTCAGGATTGGTTTTGCCTTTCATTTTATGAAAGAACATGCTACGCCGAATTTAACATATTTTAATATAAGAACATGGACTGTTTGCATTGTTATATGTATCAAAAAAAATTTAATTACACAAGAACAGGAAAAGTAATAAGTTACCATGGAAGCACGATGTACATACATAAGGTGTATGTAACTTCAGACTTATACAAATGTTATTAAAAGCATCCTCAACTCTTTTTACTCTCTAATTTATAACTTTACATGCTAAAAATAGTGTGTTTTAATTAAAAGGTGGAAATTCCCT